>NW_007260269.1:305295-326733 GCF_000164805.1 Carlito syrichta | reverse complement strand
ATATATATATATATATATATATATATATATATATGTCTTTACATATATATACACATAGTTATATATAGTTATATACAAATATATATAGTTATATATATTTATAGTATATGTTAATGACATATATATTTATATATATATACAGACCATAGTAATCTATTTATATGGCTTTTTAAAATATATTTTTTCCTAGAAATAGAACTAAGTAAAAATGCAGAGTTACTGAGTACATTTTTTTGTAATATATATTTGATATATGACAATATCTTCCTATTTGGATTAACTGTTATACCATATTTAAGTGGAATAACTGGTGGGTATGTATTTCATTTGATTATTTAATAAAGGTTACCAAGAGTTTGTGAATTACATGAGTTCCATTTGGGAAAGTCATTATTTTCATTAATTATTCTTTTCAAAACCAACCTTAAAAGCTTATAGAAGGAGAAATAGGTTCATGTGTTGGAATTATTCATCAAAACTCTATTTATACTCCCTTTTTAATTCAGGAAGGAAGAATTGTTAATATGATATGTCATATTCCAAGAAAATTCAGCCATATTTAATAAAGAAAAAGGTCATTCTTTATTTAAAGGTCTTTCAAGAGAAGCTATATGTTCCTTTTCTTTGTGTCCAGTAAGATATGCAAGATACCACAAAGTCTCCCTCACAATTCCTATACTATTTTTTTAAGCTAACTTGTATTTGTTCATGCACTGTCTTAGTCCATTCAGGCTGCTGTAACAAAATGCCACAAATTGATTGACTTACAAATATCATATATTTGTTGTCCATAGTTCTGGAGGCTGGAAAGTCCAACATCAATGTGCCAGCAGATTTGGTACTTGGTAAGGGCTCATTTTCTGGTTAATATACAGTGCCAGAGTCATCTTGTTGTGTCTTCACTTATGGAAGGTGAACAGTCTTTCCAGGGTCTCTTGTAAGGACACTAACCCCATTCATGTAAGTGTAGCCATGAGGGTGGATCTCAAAGGTATCGTACCTCTAATACCATCAACTTCAGGGTTAGAATTTCGACATATGAATATTGGGGGAACATAAACATGCAGACCATAGCATGTACTTTTTAGTCTTTAGTCTGCATCAATGGGTTTTCAAAGATCATTTTTGGATTTTAACTTAAGAAAAGGAAGATTCCTTCAAGTCAGCTACATTTCAAACCTCGGGCATTTAGATTAAAATACATGCTACTCCACAGATTGCTATAACCATTTTCATTGGCATTTTAGGTAGATCTTGGCAAGTAATTAAAAGTATTTTATATTCCATTTGCCATTATATCTTATGTGTTTATCATTTGGGAGGTTTTTTTTTTTAACAAATAGGAACTAAATAAAATTAAGATGCAACTATTTATTTGTTTTAAAACTATAACATCATTTGATAGTAAGACAGATCTACCCTAAATATCATTAGTGAAATTAGAATGGTTTACTCAAAACCAAGCCCAATATACTCTCAATTTCTTGCCAGACTGTTTGAGGTGCAAAATTTTCCAACATCAAGACGTTATTGAATTACTCAAGAAAGATTCCTTTCATTAATTCTGATGTAGTTTCACTGTGTTTTTTAAACTGAAAGAACAAATTATGATACATTTTAAAAGTCAATATTCTTGACTTCTGAATTCTTAGTTTCCATCTCAGTTTCAGCTATTCACCAGTGATAGAACTTTGGTCAATTTTCTTAATGTAACTGGGCTGCAAAATGTAGATATAATTACTAACGATTTGAGGGAGGATAAAATTAAGTACCAAAGAAGTTTCTTGATAACCTAATGTTTGGGTAAGAATGTAATATAGCATTTTTATAAAACAAAGTGCTTTCATTTGGTCATTAAGTTCTATACTGACAGTCCTAGTACTAACCAGTTATATTAAAAATCGAAAATAATATTATCATTTTCCTTCAGGATTAACTCATATGTAATATTGAGTTCATCAAGGATAATAAAAACTAGATTGATTTTTTAAAAGATAAAATATATCCATTTTTATTAGGAAATAATGCAAAAGTTCTAGGTGCTTGTGTGTCTGTGTGTGTATGTGTGTATGTGTGTGTGTGTATGTGTGAGAGAGAGAGAAAGAGAGAGAGAGCAAGCAAAAGGCAGAGAGAAGTTGTCAATAAGATCTTTGAATTTCATATGATTTCACTTCTCATCCTAAATCTGGCAATTACTTCCACACTCCTGATGGGATGAAAATAACTGAGTTATCTCAATAAATGTTGTTACTGTATTTTAAAAACAGATGGAAATTGAATTGAGTAGAGCACTCAAGAGACCATTTGCTCCCACAAGATTTAATGTCGAGGTTCACACACTGAAAGGTCAGGATAAGGTTTGTGCAAGTTTCTGACCTTCTTTAGAACTCACATACTCAAATCAGTTAAATATGTGTTTCATCAATCACTTAGTAGTCATTAAGTTGAAAGAACAAAATTGATCCCAAAGCTCATAACTTTAAGTTGCTATAGCCTGTTTGTAGAAAACAAAAAAGGGGAGTTGCAACTTTACATAAATTAATTTGTCTTACTGAACAAAATAATAATAGAAAAAAAACTGGAGTAGGTTGTAAGATATATTTTAGAGGACAAAAATGTATTACTTATCAGCTTTATTAACCTTGACTATCTAGTTTTCCCATCTGCAAAATAAAATAGGTGACCTCAATTGTACATAAATCACTTTCTGAACTTTATTATGTATAAAGCAATAAGCATAGTGCTGTCTATACCTAATTTAAGTTAATTATTTCTGTGACTTTTTGAGAGCAAAAAATATTTTGTTTCTACTCTTGTTCATTTTCTATCTTTATCATTGTGTATCATGAGTTAAATATTCTTTTTATATGCTATAGTTAGTTTGCACAAATTAAATGCTTCCTTTACCGGATTAAAGCTAATTCACAATTATTGTCATATCCAAAAGTGAGAAACCTGAAGCATTGAAATATAGACAAGTAGAGAACTGTATCTTTTGGATTATAGGCTCCCAACCTATATTCTATATTTGAATGTTCTGGCTCATTTCAAAAATTCATGTGGCTACTTTAGGTCTTGATAGATTAACTGGTACTACATTAGTCCTTTTGTCAAAAACAGCTACAAAGCTAAACAAAATATATGGGATGATAGTTTTCAAATGTTAATAAGATGCACAATCATCTGATTCATTAGAAAAGGGTCCTCACAATAGCTCCAGGTTTGGTACTGAAGGACATTTCCAGATTGTGGTCAAAGAGGAAAGAGGACAAGTGTTGCAAAACTACTGATATTAGAAGGAAACAAATAGGGTGTAAGGTTGCAAGGGTGACTAGAATTTGGACAGAAGTGTAGTAGGAAAAAAGGAAAATACACAGAGAAGTCTCGTAAATGAGTAGAGGGGACCTTGAATTCAAAACCATTAATGTAGAAGGTCAGACTCTTTGAGACCCATCAGAAAACAAATACTGGGACTTGGGAGACCAAGGCAAGAAGATTGCTTGAGCCCAGAAGCTCAAGACCTGCTTGAGCAACAGAGTGACTTTGTCTCTACAAAAAATAACTAAATAAAATAGCTGGACATGGTGGTGTGCACCTGAAATTCCAGCTACTTGGGAGGCTGAGGCAAGAGGATTGCCTGAGCCCAGGAGGTTGAGACTGCAGTGAGTCATGATTACACCACTGGACTTCAGCCTAGGAAATGGAATGAGACTTTGGCTCAAAATAAATAAATTGCTAAACAAGTACTGGAAAGCTGTGAGATGATCAGAGTTTTAGAGTTCACATGATGTTGGAAAATAAGCGTTCTGACCAACCAGAATAAATATTAATAATATTAATCCTGGAATAAGAACTTTTCTAGACCTACCTAAAGAATGACTATAATTAATTTTCAAAGGATAAAGTTCAGATATGGGAAAATTAATTTCCTGTCAGAATAAAATCTAACATTTTCTAAAAAAAATCACAAATCCAGAATATAAAAAATAACAGATTTCTATAATGTTCTTTATGCAGTAAAAAAAACAAAACAAAACAACCACAAAAACAAGTAGAAAGGTGAAGAAGCAGGGGGAAAAATGGCCTAAAATTAAACAACAACAACAAAAAAACCCCAAAAAAACAGGCACTCAGGACTGCGGACTACGCCCCGGCCTGTGCCACCTGGGCAGCAGCATGGGATAGCAGCCATGGTGCGCCCGGACCACCTCCACAGGATGCGGGTGTGGTGGGTCCAGGTGGGGCTGCTGGCCGGTCCCCTGCGGGCTGCCTACCTGTATATCCCGCTCCCTCCCCCATCTGTGCCCCTCCCTGCACTCATGGAAGTCTTCCGGCAAGTTTTTCACCTACAAGGTACTGAGCATCTTCTGCCAAGACTCCATGGTTGTGGTGGGAAGTCCGGAGATAGTTGTGCTCCTGCACAGCTTCCCAACGTCCAGTTACGACTGGTACAAGATCTGGGAAGGTCTGACCTTGAAGTTCTATCCAGTGATCACCCTTGATTCCCTAGACTTTGGCTTCAGCGACAAGCCGAGGCCACACCACTACTCCATCTGTGAACAGGCCCATATCGTGGAGACCCTGCCACAGCACCTGGGGCTGCACAACCGCAGGCTCAACCTGCTGTCCCATGACTAGGGGGACTTCGTCGCCCAGAAACTGCTGTACATGTACAAGCAGAACTGCTTGGGTAGACTCACCGACAAGAGTCTCTGTCCAATGGAGGTATCTTTCTTGAGACTCACTGTCCTCTACTTCTCCAAAAGCTACTCAAGGATGGAGGCATGCTGTCCACCCATCCTCACGCGGCTGATGAACTTCTTTGTGTTCTCTCGGGGCCTCACCCTAGCCTTCGGCCGTACACTCAGCCCTCAGAGAGCGAACTGTGAGACATGTGGGTAGGGGTCCGCAACAATGATGGGAACCTCGTTATCGACAGTCTTTTGTGGTCTGTCAACCAGAGGTAGAAGTTCAGAAGATACTGGGTGGGAGCTCTGGCCTCTGTAACCATCCCCATTCATTTTATCTACCGGCCCGTTGGATCCTGCAAACTCCTATCCGGGGTTTTTGGAGTTGTACAGGAAAACGCTGCCACGGTTCACAATGTCAATTCAGGATGACCACATTAGCCACTACCCGCAGCTAGAGGACCCCATGGGCTTCCTGAACGCATACATGAACTTCATCAACGCTTTCTGAGTTGGACGGATAGCGCCCCTGTCACCTCCCCTGCTCCCTTACCTGTACTGTTTCCACTTAGGAAGAGAGGCCCACAGAGGCCCTGGGGGTCAGACACTAGTCTCTCGCCTCAGCCAGTGAGCAGTGTGCAGGAAGAGGTCTACAGGAGCCCCACCCAAAGGTGGGCATAACAACCCACCTTCTTTTCCCCCGACATCTGACCAAGTGCATGGACTGCCTACGTTCTGTGTTATTAGGAAATTCTGATGGGCACAACTGCTCACTGATGCAGAAAGACAGACATTCTTTTGTACAAAAGAGAAAAGTAAAAATGATTAAAAAAAACCAAAAACACTCAGTGAAAACAAATACAAAGATGTAGAGATGATAAAACTAGAGTCAAGAATTTTGAAATAGCTACTCTACATATTTTATAGATAATGTACAGATGCTTGCAAATTTAAAGAAAAAATGGATAAGATAAGTAAAAAGATAAGAAATATTGTTATAAAACAAAAACTTTCAAAAACTAAATGGAAATTCTAGAATAGAAAAATAGAAGATTCAAAATGAAAATGTCAAAGGATAGATTTAATAAAATGTTTCAAACCAAAGAAGAGAATGTCAGTAAAATTGACTATAGGATAAATGAAGCAATCCAAGCATAAGAACAGAAAGAAAATAATGTTTGAAAATAGGAAAACAAGACTCTATACTTTAATATTTATAATATTAATTATAAATTATGATAACAAAATAAATATAATTTAAAATATTATTATGTGGTGGATATTTACATAGTAAATATCAAACAATCTTAGATTGAAATCCTAGAAAGAGAACACTTTCATAAAAATATTTAAAGAAAGAAGACATTAAATATTGTGTATTTGATTGAAAAAATTAATATCTAGAACAAGGAAGCACAATGTACCTCAAGCATGATACACATACATGCATCCACACACACACATCAAAAGCATATGGTAACCAATTTTTAAGCTAATTACTTTAAAATCTTAAAATATTGCAGAGAATAAAGGTATATTATGTGAGAAGAAAAAGGTAAATTTAACAGCAGAATTCTAATTAGTAACATTACACAGTCATAGACAATGAATCATCATCTTTAAAATGTTGTAGGGACAAAAAATAAGTTTAAAAGTATACCTTAAAAATACTGCCTTAAGCTGGGTGCAGTGGCTCATGCCTACAATCTCAGCACTTTGGGAGATCAAGGTGAGAGGATTGCCTGAGTCTACGGATTTGAGACCAGTCTGGGCAACTTGGCGAGACCTCATCGCTACAATAAATCAAAAAATTAGTTGGGCATGGTGGCACATGCCTGTAATTCCAACTACTTGGAGGACTGAAGTGGAAGGATCATCTGAGCCCAGCAGGTTGAGGCTGTGGTGACTGTGAGCATGCCACTGCCCTCCAGCCTAGGCGACAGAGTGAGACTCCAACTCAAAAAAACAAAATTGCCTTTCAAAAGATTTTTCAAAATATTTTTGCAATACTGAAGATTGAGTTAAGACAATTTTAGACAAACAAAATCTAAGAGCTTTTTTGTTTTTCTTCACAACATAACTGCGACATAAAAAAAAGTAAAATAAAACTTTTCTCCAGGTTAAAGAAGAAAAATACCAGGTGGAAAAAGATTTCAACAAAGAAAAAAAGGGCATCAGAATAATCAATAACTTATTAGATATAAAATTATTTTATTTAACATCTTTTAAAGATAATTAGCCATGTAGAACATACACAAACAATGTGTTGTGGGATTATATCACATGCTTGATGTATAATAATAATAGCACAAAGGACATGAAAAAGAAATAGAACAATACTGATTTAAGATTCTAATATATTAATTGGTATAATATTATTTGAAAGTATATTGTGATAAAGTAAAAAAAAAATGTCTACACACATTGTAAACCTTAGAGGAACCACAGAAAATAAAGAGTTATATCAAGTCATATATTTACTTACTTTTATCAAATAAGCTAACAAAGTAAGTAAAATAAATAAATCAATAAAGCAATGTGACAGAAAGTAAGAAAATGAAGAAATAAAATAGAACAATGAGAAAAAAATAACAAGATGGTAGACTTAAACTCATTAATTGCATTAAATGTAAGTGAACAGAAATGCTAATTAAAAATCAGACATTATCAGACATGATAAGAAATACCCAACTACATTTTTTCCAAAATAACATACTTAAACTATGAATTCATAGGTAATTTAAAAGTAAAATGATGCCAAAAATATAACATGCAAGCCCTAATTATAAAAAAAAATCTGGAGTATATCAATATCAGAAAAAATAAGCTACAAATCAAGGAATATTTTCATAGAGACAAAAAATGATATTTCATAATGTTATAATGGTCAATTTGTCAAGATGACATAACACCTCTAACAAAGAATAGCCTATAAACATCAAGCAAAAATGTGTAAAATTAAAGGGACAAATAAACAAATCTACAATTATATTTTCATATGTCAATACTCCTTTTTAGTAATTGATGGAAAAACAGATTTTAAATCATTAAAAATAAATGATGTTCAAATAATGCCATAAAACGTTTTGATCCACTTGGTAGTATGTAATTATTTAACCAATAATATGCATTTATTTCCTTACATGCATTTACATAATTATTTAACCAAAATATGCATTTATTTTCTTACATGCATATGAGTAAGTAAATCATATGCTGACTCATTAAGTAGGTCTCAATATGTTTAAAATAGTTGAAATTATATAAAATATGTTCTGTGATTATAATGGAATTAATTAGAAATCAATAACTAAAAGATATCCAGAGAAATGTCTAAAAAGATGGCAAACACACAATTCTATATTACTTATAGTCAAAAAGAAAAGAAAGCATAAGAGAATTTGAAAAATATTTTAAACTGAATGCAAATATAAGATTTTGAGGCACAGATAAAGCATTGCTTAGACAAAAAAATTTAGCTTTAAATATTAGTGGTAGAAAAGAAGAAAGATTCAAAATGAATTATTTAAACATCCAATATGATAACAATATAAGAAACTAAAAAGAAAAGCAAATTTAATAAAAGTAAATAGAAGAAAATAAATAAAAAATAAAAGTGGAAATTAATAAAACAAAAATGTCAAAAAGGGAAAAGAAATCAATAAAAAACTTTTTTGAAAAGTATAATAAAATAAGAAAAAAAGACTAGTTGAACTGATCAAAAACAAAACAGAACACACATATTTTCAAATATTCAAATGAAAGAGAAGTTTTATGATAGGATCTGCACACTATAAAAGTAAAATAAGGGAATTCTATGAATAACATTATGCCAAAAAAAATTGATAAATGTGAAATAGACAGACTACTTAGGGAAGATGCAAATTACCAAAATTGACTTAAAAAATAGCTATAAACTTAGTAAAAAAATTAATTCATTATTTAAAATGATCAAAAATTACTATGACTCTCAAGACTTCATGGATAAATTCTCTCAAACATTTAAGGAGGAAATAACATTATTATTGCATCCATTCTTTGAACAATGGAGGAAGAGAGTACCTCTCCTATCTCTCTTATGAGACCAGTGTAATGACAATACCAAAAGCACACAGGCTATTATAAAAACAAGCAAACAAACAAACAATAACAACAAAACTATAAACCAATGATCCCTAAAACAGAGATGCAGAATTACTCAACAAAATATTAGCAAACCAAATCTATCAGTAAATAAAAAGAGCGATATAGCATGACAAAAATGTGGTTTACCTAGGTATCCAAAGTTTGGATTAACATTTAAAAATCAATCAATATAATTTTTCAAAATAATAAAGCAAAGAAAAATTATATATTCTTCTTAAAAGTTGCACAAAATTGTTTGACAAAAGTCAATGTTCATTAAGGGGAAAAACTCTTAGCACCCTAAAAATAGACAATTGTCTTCAGTTGATTTAAAAAATTATAAAAATCCTGCACCTAAGAAAATATTTAATGGAAAAAAAATGTTTTTTCCTAATACTAGAATAATGCAAGAGTTTCCATAATTATTTTCTTCAGTTCTATTTTTTGCAAGACCTCCTAACTGAGGAAATAGGAAAGAAAAACAAATAACACATATAAAAATGTATCTTTTGATTTAAGATGGTGTAACAGATACTGGATTTATTTATATAGGGTTATAAAAATTTCAAAATCAATTGTAATAATATTACAATATGTGACCAAAATAATATGACACTTTATCTGGGATTAATAGTAAGATATTGACTACAGAGGAGCATTGACTGGAGAAAGGGAACTTGAGTGTGATGAAAGAATTTTATATGCTTGTTATTAGATTTTATGGGTGTATATTTTATCAGACTCTTTAGAATTTACACTAAAATGGATGCTTGTATTACATGTAAATTTATCTTAAGTTGATGTAAATTTATATATTTATTACATATATCCGTGCTAGAGATAACTAAGGTATTAATGTCAATTGACATAAAAAATACCAATCTCATTTTGATATATTACACTTTTGAAAAGCTTACTGGTATATGAAACTTTTTACACATTACTTTCTAAGTGTTTATTTGGGTTCTTTAACACTCACAGAACCCCAACTTCTTACTAGCACTGCTATACTTGATCCTTTTCAGCAGAGTCAAATAGCAGAGATATGGAGAGTAATACGACAAACTATATAATACACCATGTAATTGAAATGGACCATAATCACTAATATTAAAGACAGTGAATCATTCTAATAGAGCTGTGTTCAGCAAACAATGAAAAATTATATGCCAGAAAAGCTATTGCTGGTTTTAAAATGAACAGAAATGAAGTGAAATGGAACGTCACTTGTTATTCATGAAGGTCAATTTAACGTGATTATTTTTTCCCAGCATCACAGCTTTGTGATTACTGTTGTATACCTGAGTGCTATTTTATAACTTAATAAGATATTAGGTTATAAAATAACCACCTGGTGATGATCTTGCTTAGCTGAGCCTAAATGATCCCCTAACTAGCATCAAGTTAAACATGCTACTGGTTGCAACGCAAACATTTCCAACTCATCAAGTCAAAGGGAACATAAGGCACTCAACAATTGTTTTATTTTAGCAATTTAAAAGGATAGAGGAAGTTAAGTCCAGGTTACTCTTCAGTGAAATATTACATTTAAAAATCCACTATCACTTATTTGACTCTACTTTTCTTCTTCTTCTTCTTCTTTTTTTTTTTTTTTTTTTTGGGAGTTGGAGTCTCACTCTGTCGCCCAGACTGGAGTGCAGTGGCCGGTCCCGGCCACCGCAGCCTCGACCTGTTGGGCTCCGGCGATCCTTCCGCCTCAGCCTTCCAAGTAGCTGGAACTACAGGTACACGCTATCACACCCGGCTAATTTTTTGATTTATTGTAGAGATAAAATCTCACCAAGTTGCCCAGGCGGGTCTCAAACTTGCGGGCTCAGGCAATCCAGTCGCCTCAGCCTCCCAAGGCGCGGGATTACAGGCTGAGCCACCGACCCCGGGTAACTCTACCTTTCATATAATATTAGCCTTTAATAGAAATTTACTTTGTAGTCTCAAAGAGAGTATTCTAAAATTAGAGCCTTATTTGGCATATGATAAATGTTGACATAGCAACTTCCTGCTAATATCCAACAAAGCTTTGAAATTCCAGATTAAGAAACCTATATAAAAGCTAATTGCAATATGCCTAAAGAATTATATCAGCACTACTAAGGGAACTCGTGTTTGAATGGCAAACAACTTGGTAAATACAATTTTCTCTTAAATTTGGATTTATCAGGAGTCTCAATCTATTCTATCAACAACTTTACTAGTTTTCCTATAAAATCTATCCCATTTTGCGCTTATCTCAATTTTAATTTTACTAAAATCCCAAAGAAACAAATTAGTAAGGTGGCAGTGCCTGGCTGAGTGCCTTCATTAGCTCAGCGCTAATAACTTCTTTCAGCACCACGGATAGCGCCTGACATCACAACTCAAGCTTATCCAAAAGCTAATTATTTTCCCTGTTATAAAACAAAGGTTCTATATCAAAGGCCCATAATGCGACACAGTATACCCTCTAGATGCACTGATTTGCAAAATAAATCAACTGTGTCAGGGAGGAATTTAAGTAGAAATTACAACAAATTGCAATTATACTTGCAATGGTGCACTATTTAAATGCTTTGTCAGTTGTTCATGGCGAGATGGCATCCATGCCATTTTGAGGGTTAAGGGAAAAAGGTTGAATTCTCATCTGTCACAGTAATAAAATGTACTTTGTTCTGTTGTTGCAAGTTACAGTGTCTATTATAGCTTAGTTCATAAATATTTAAATGATATCATCGAGAAAAAAAGACTTAAGGACCTCTGATAAAGTGAATAAAAATATTTTAATTATACATAGGCACACAAACACACATGCATATCTAAAAATATTCCAATTTATTTTAGGCTGCTATGCATTTGTATATTTCCCCCTTGGGTAGAGAGATCTTCTGAAATAACACATAAAATACATACTCCAGCTCACTTACCAAAGCACAGACAGTTCATTCCCAGAGGCCTCATAGCCTATCCTTCAGATTATACCACATCTACAGAGAATTCGAGAGAGAGTCAAAAAACAGACCAAAGTTTACTGAACTGAAAATTGCACTCAGATGCTAACTAGAACCCCACAGAATCTCCCAGTAGACTCGTATTTACAATATTTCAAAAGAAAAGTAGACTTGGAGAAGAAAATAATATTTCCACTTATTCCTTTCTCAAGGAAGAAGCTGCTAATTTGGAGCAATGCTGTGTATTTTAGTTTCTTGGGGTAAGTTCCTTAGAGGTCTCTCCAACTTTAGCTCATATTGAAAAGAGAGGTGAAAGAGAAACAAGGTGCCTAAAAGTCCCCTCAAATAAACAACATACAATCTAAGAAGTTCTAGGTGCTTGTAGGCAAGTAAAATATTCTCCACACACATTCTTACAAAATGTGTTTCAGTAATTTAAAATATTTAATTTTCCCTCTATTCTGTTTTGGCTTGATCATATAATCATAATTGCCTCTCCTTGCACTATCTTTCACATACCTATTCTTTTTAGTCTTTGATTTAAAAAGAAAAAGAATCAAGTTAATGGACTGTCATCTGTAATTTAGTCCTGTTTTTGCTTTGAACTTAGCCCATAAAAATTCTTTTTTCATATTAATATCAGTCTCTTGTTTTCTCACCACACATACACTCTCCCTTTCATTTCCCTTGGTTTATTTCCTAGGTTTCTATCTCCAAATCTTTTGCTATGTGCCAGGCAGAAGTCTGATCCTTGAGTTCATTTGTTATTCCAGTCTCATACACCCTATTGAGTTATTTTCTTTGCTGCAATCAGTCTTTAAATACAATCCAGTAAAGATACAGCAATGATTTTTGACAACCTGACCTTTCTCGGCTTTCTTACACTTGTTTAATTAGGTAATACGTGCAGCTGTGACTTGATCTTTACAGTTTTCCTCTGGAAGAAAGAGAGACAAGTTGTTTAAAGAAGGTCAGATTTGGCAGGTTTTCTAGTTACTTCAGGAACTGACATTGGAGACTTGGAAGCCTGAGGGGTTCAGGAATGCTATACTAGTTTTCCTAAACATAATAAAAAATTCTGATTTGAAAGACCACTTGACTCCAAGAATAAGTTATGAGATGAAGAGCTTTTCACTTCTGGATTGACAGCTTGAGGTGATTGCAAGTCATGACTCTTTAAGGGATAATCTTTGGACCATAGTCAATGAAGCAGTTGGCAAAAGCTCAGGTTCTAATTTTTAAAATTTACATCAAGTAACTCAAAAACAAAGAGATTATGCTAATTCCAGGTAAAATATAGCAGATAAGCCCAAAGTGGTTAGATATAGAGTATCAGTTTTTCAAAACTAGTGGGGAAAGGCAATGCAAAGGTATTCATCAACGATGAGTTCTAGAAAACAGTATAGTAAAATGTTGAAGTCCTGGTAGAGGTAGAACTGAATCTCAACTAAGAAATTATGTTCAAGTTCTAAAAGTGTCACCTTTGTGATTTGATTAGTTATTTCATCCATTCTTGATTTTAATTCTGTATTTCTACCATTATAATTAGCATACACATCCTCAATCACATTTTATATTTTGTGATATTCAATCCTCTTGTCAGATATGTGAGGCTCTTATTACTATCTTCCTTATCTCAGTGAGATTCAGTAATTTGTCCACTGTAGCATAAGTAGAAAGTACAAAAATGTGATTTAGAGATCTGCTAATAAAAAATCCTACACTTCTCTTTGGTTGTTAGACACTAATTTTGTTCAATGAGGAATATTGTTTATTTTGACTTCATGTTTCCTAACAGCTTTTTAAAAAATGTATTTATTTCATTATATCACCTATGTAAAGCAGGACCAGTAACTTCAAATCAGACTAATAGTAATATCCTCCCTCTTCCCCAGGGTTGTGTTGTAAACCATCTATCTGTTTATATGACCATTGTTTTTTCTTTGTTGATTAAGATATATCTTGAAACCATTTTTAACGTTTCACATCACTCTGCTTTTTAAAGACATGTCTGCTTAAAGTAGAATACTTCTATATCGTGCTTCAGAAAATGTTGATGATCCAGGAGGATCAATCCAATTTGATTTAATTTTATTCAGTAAGTACTTTTATTGCATGCTTATCTTGCAATCAATCCAATGATAGAGTTATGAGAGGTACAAAAAAAAGTGCTGGTTTCTGCCTTACAACAATGTAATATTTCATCGTAATAATGTGATACTGACATATGCCACATCTCAGTAAAACTATAGAATGTGTTCTGATTATGTTCTGAAGGAGTAATCCTGTTATGCAGTTTCAAAGCAAAAAAAATGCAATAGTAGATGAATTGGTCATGGAATAATATATGGAAAAGCTGGAGTCCAATATGTGATCTGAATGATGAATAAAATATGGCTAGATAGATGATGTGCGAGAGAAAGTAATTTCTGTCTACATTAAAAATCCTGAAGGGGAACTTTACACACAGCTCACAGGGTAGCAGGAAACATCTTTCTCTGGTGGGGGAGAAGTATATTTAGAAAAGTAGGGGTAGAGAAGATACAGTGAGTTTGCAATCATTCACAGCAGCTTTATCAAAATTAGTTAAAAAGTCAAGTATAAAATGTTACATACATGTGGGTTGTATTACTTTTTTTATAATTACAAAAGAGTGGAAATAACTTGCATGTCTTTCAATGATAATATTTAAATTCACCCCATATTTCCATATGGAATACCATAAAAGTATACACAAAGGATAAGTCAAATCTAATAAAAATGCTTAAGTATACTGTCAGAGAGGAAATAGGGTATGGTGAACAGGAAATAAAATACTTTATAAACAATGAAATAAAGCCGGGCTCAGTGACTCAGCCTGTAATCCCATGCCTTTGGGAGGCTGAGGTGAGTGGATTGCCTGAGCCCGCGGGTTCGAGACCCGCCTGGGCAGGCGAGACCTCATCTCTACAATAAAACCAAAAAATTAGCTGGGTGTGGTAGCGCGCGCCTGTAATTCCGGCTACTCGGAAGGCTGAGGCGGAAGGATCGCCGGAGCCCAGCAGGTTGAGGCTGCGGTGACCGGGAGCGGCCACTGCACTCCAGTCTGGGCGACAGAGTGAGACTCCAACTCAAAAAAAAAAAACAAAAACAATGAAATACTTTTCTTGATTTGGAACCATGTAAATATTTTTCCAATTAGAAAGAAAATTGAGCCTTGGCAATGATTTATTTCTTAGACATGACACCAAAAGCACGGAGAGAAAATCAAAAATATACAGTGGAATTGCATTAAGTTAAAAAACTTCTGCACAGCAGAAGAGACAATCAACAGAGGGAAAAGGCAACCTACAGAATAAAAAAAAATATTTGCAATAATGTTTCTGATAAAAGGTTAATATCCAAAGTATATAAGAAACTCATACAACTCAATAGCAAAAGAAATGACGATTTAAAAATGGAAAAAGGATTTGAATGATATATTTCTTTTTTTTTTTTTTGAGTTGGAGCCTCACGCTTTACCACCCAGGCTGGAGTACAGTGGCATGCTCACGGCCAGTGCAGTCTCCAACTGCTGCACTTAGGCGATCCTTCTGCCTCAGCCTTCCAGGTAGCTGGAACTACAGATACATGCCACCATGCCTGGCTAGTTTTTGTGATTTATTGTACAGACGAGGTCTCACCAAGTTGCCCAGGCTGCTCTCGAACCCTCAGACTCAGGTGATTATCTCACCTCAGCCTCCCAAAGTGCTGGGATTACAGGTTGAGCCACCGCACCTGGCCTGAATGATATTTCTAAAAGAAAAAGACATATTAACTGTTAACAGGTCCATAAAAGATGCTCAATACTCCACATCACTGAATGCAAATTAAAACAACGATAAAATACCACCTCATATCTATTAGGATGGCTAATTTTTTTTAAGTAAGATAACAACTGTTAGTGAATGTCTGGAAAGAAGGACCTCTTGTACACTGTTCATGGGACTGTAAATTGGTACAACCATACTGGAAAACAGTATGGAGATTCCTCAGAAAGTTAAAAATAGGACTACCATACGAATGATCCAGGAACCCCACTACAGGATACATGTTAAAATAGATTGAAATCTGTGTGCCAGAGAGATATGTGCACTCCCATGTTTATTGCAGCATTATCCAAAATAGTCAAGATATGGAAACAACCTAAATGTCCCTCAAAAGATGGATGAATGAAAACAATTAGAAATTATATATGCATATAGAATTATTTAGAAAAGACGAAAATTCTGCCATTAATGACAATGGAGAGCATTGTGCTAAGAGAAGTAAGCCAGATACAGAAAGACAAATAGGCTTCATGGTCTCACTTATAGACGAAATATAAAAGAGTCAAATTTATTGAGACAAAGACTAGAATAGGATTGCCAGAGCAGGGATTGGGGAAAATAGGAAGATGCTAGTGAAAATGTACAAAGTTTTAGTTATACAAAATGAATGAGTTCTGGAAATCTAGTGTTCAGCATGAGTACAGTTAATAGTAATGTGCTGCATACTTGAAATTTGCTAAAAGATCAATCTTCAGTGTTCTCATTACACACACAGAAGAAAAAAATGGTTACTATGTCAAGTGATAGATATTATTTCACTTGATTGTGGCCATCATTTCACAGTGTTTAAATGTATCAAAACATCGAATTGCACATATTAAATGTATACAATTTCTATTTGTCTATTATATATCATTAGAGATAGAAAACAAAACAAATTGCATTTAAAAAGAAATAAATAAAAATATATTTTAACAAATGAACCAAAGTGCTTTTCAAGTTGAGGGCACTGCAAGAGAGAAATAGAAGTTTCAAATATGTAAAACACAGACGTTTGATTTATTTTATCTCTAATAATATACATAACTAATGGCAAGAAACTACAGTCTTTAAACTACATTTGATAGTCACATTAGCAGTAAAATTGATAATTTTTTTGAAGTGATTATGTATAACATATATATGTAAATATACACATGCATATATGCAGATATGTTTATAAGCATATATAGTCAAATTGGCAACACATTTTTAAAATTAGGAATCAAGAATATCAACATGTTATATATGTGACAGAAGCTTAAAATCAAGCAAGTTATTTTCAAACTCTCAATTTTAAATTTGAGTACGGAATGTATAAGTGAATGATAGTTTTTCTTTAAAAATTCCTAATTCTGGCCAGGTGCAGTGGCTCATGCTTGTAATCCCAGCACTTTGGGAAACAGAGAAGAGAATTGCCTGAGCCCAGGGGTTCAAGAACAACCTAGCAACTTGACAAGACCTTGTCTCTAAAATAAATCAAAAAGTTACTCTGACATTGTGGAGAGCTTCTGTAGTGCCACCTACTTGAAGGGTTGAAGTGAAAGAATATCCCGAGCCCAGCAGATCAAGGCTGAGTTGGCCCTCAGCATGCCACTATATTCCAGTTTTGGCCACAGAATGAGACTCCAACTCAAAAATAAATAAATAAACAAAATAAAAACGACTAGTTCTGTCTAGTTAAAAGCCTCAGAGCAATGACAACACAGTACAGAAAGAACCAGATATGAAGAGAAAGCAGACAGAGGAAGAAGTAAGTCACATTTGGAAGGTGAAATATTGCACAAGACAAATAACAAATCAATGGCATTTAGAAAGTAGAAGCCTTAATTATAAAGTAAAAGAGATTTAAAAGACATAGTAGATGAGATACATAAACCCAGTTTGTATTCTGAGTCAAGCATACCAACAACAAAGACATTTGAATTATGCATTTGTTACTTGATAATAACTGAAGATATTAAGAAAATCCTCTTATTACTATTAGTCCATGTTATTTAGGAAAACATAGCATAAGATTTACAAGAAAAATGACTTGTCCAGGATTTGGCTTAAAATATTCCAAAAAGAAATTCAGAATTTAGATGATCAAGATTGGCAAAATATTGGTAATAATTGAAGGTGAATTATGGGTACATTAAGATTCCTAGATCAGGTAAGATCTCTCATGTTCAGGGTGGTATTGACTGTAGACAATTAAGATTCCTTATAGTATTATCTCTGGTGTTGTGCATATTTAAAATTTTCCCTAATAAAAATAGAAAAAAGAAACATTAGTTAAGTCTTTCCCTGAGTACAGTTAATTTTAGATAACAATATGGGAAACTTTCTATGAAGAGTGATTGTGTCCTCCCAAATATTTTCTTAGGCCTGCATATGCTATTGCCAAGCATTAAATAACTCAATAAACTAATTTATTATAATTGAGTCTGTATTAATGCAGTTAATAATTCATCTAACAAATATTTATTAAGGGTGTCCTGTATAAGATACTAATGATATATTTCTGAGTAACACAAAAATCTTTCATTGTGTTCATAGAAGTTGCATCTGGTGGGATGGAAAAATTCAATAGAAACAAGAAGACAAACAAAATGACTATGGATTTTGATAATTTTTAAAAAGAAAACAAGCAAGGAGCTGAAATAAACAGTATTGAAAAGGGAAAATGGGACTTTATTGTTGTGAAGAAAGAAATTCCATGTGGGGTGACATGTAAGTTCTGAATTAAAGAATGTCAAGGAAGTGTGCCAAAAAAAAAAAAGGGATCTCTCATATCAACAGACACTATGGTAAACAGAAATCTAATACAGTCCCCCAAGATTCCAGGTCTTTGATATATGTATACCTGCTTCTAGTAATTCAATCAAACATTACTATAAGTACTACAATGAAGGGATTTTCCAAATATAATTAAGGTTCTAAATCAGTTGACCTCAAGATAATGAGATTATCCTGGTAGGCCTGATTTTGCTGGTAGCAGAAGAGGAAGTCCATGATTCTGAAATATGATAATGATTTGCTACACTGTTACTGGCTTAAAAATGGAGATGGTCATGTGACAAAATGTTAATAGCATCTACAAGCTGAAAGCACGCTTGATTGACAGCCAACAAGTAAACAGGGACTTCAGTTCTGCAACCACAAGGAATTGAATTCTGTCAACAACCAGAGACTTAAAAAAAAGTTTATTTATTTATCTTTCCTGGTCAAAAGTTGTGAAGTAGAGCTCAGTCTGGTAAAACTTTGATTTTATCTTTGTGATTCCCTGGAAAGTAAATGTGCTGGACTGTGTGTGGTACACTGTGTCTAGGTTTGGTGAACATTCAGTGAAAATTGTAATATTCTCATCTTTAGAAAAATTGGTTCATAAGAGATATGAATGGAACATTTGTTAAAGAAGATGTTTGACACAGGAGAATGCTTTCAGGTTCTATTTCAATGATCCAAATAATCTGAGACTCATAAGCCAAGGAAAGGTGAGTACAAATGCAATATTTCATCTATATGTAGATTTAATATGGTCTAGGTACTAGTTAGATGTGGGGGCAGGGATGAATAAAAGTCAAGAGTGAATGTGTCTTCTTCCCTTCTCTACTTTAGTTGATCAGAAAGTTGATGATGCAGAAAATGGCAAATTAGAAGAGGCAGTTTGGGGAGAGAACAATAATTTGAGTCACAAGCAAATTTAACTTAAGGTATATAGCTGACTGTGTGGAAACTAAATATAAATTCTGGACTGTAGTAAGATAAATGGTAATCACTTATAGCAAATTAATAAATGGATGGATTCATGAAGCCAGGAGAAAAATGAGACATCTAGAGACTGAACCTGGAGGATGATTGCAATGGTATAATAGATCTGACCTGTCCAATGTAAGTGGATTTTACACATTTCTTCCTAACTAGGTCATAGTGAGAGTATTTACAACATGAACATCAGTGAACACTACAAATCAGGTGCCTCTCTCCTCAACACCAGTTGTTAAATTAAGCCAGTTGTTGCTAGCACACTACTAAACATAAGAGACACTGATTTTAAAAAGAAACAGCACCAACGCAGTATCTTTTTAAAAAGGATCTAAGATAGTTAATTGTCATAGAAGTTGTCATGAAAAATGTAGATGTCCACTGTGTAAATTTTGCTAAATGTCCAAAAATTATGAATGGCTTTGGTGACTACAGATTTGTCATTAATGTAAGAGAGCACTTTCAAAAAAGTAGAGGGCAAATGGCAAAGAATTGGGTAAAGGTTATATGCTGAGAAAACAGATCATAAGTAGAAAGCCATTATTTACTTAAATGACATGGCTTAGTAAATTGTTTGCTGGGATAACAATAAGAAGGTCTGTGTTTCTATGCTGTCACTATCACTTCTTTCTCTGACCTCAGTTTCTCATGTATAAGATCAAGGGTTTGGACAAAGTTTTCTGAAAGTTCTGATCTGGCCCCTTTAGTTAAGAAATGATGTTTGAAGATTTTCAAGAAATGAATTAAAATAAAAGAAATAAAACTTCAGCGTCTTCACACCCACCACAGTCTCCTTAGGCCACAATTATAATTACATCCTTTCTCTATAAACTTCATATCTGAAGCCATCTCTTCTAGGAATTAAACACATGCATCATCTCACATTTTGGTACAGGTATTATTTAAAAAAGAAATGAGACAGACAGTCAATGGAGGCTGATTAATGTGCTGTCTCAGAGGTGGGGGGAAAGAAAGGGAGAGGATTGTATTTAAGGATATCTACTTCCCTTTCTCTTCATTCCTTTAGGTCAAATTATTCACACCATACTGTCAGGACAACTGAAGTGACTCCTGGTGGTTGCAAAAAAATGGATTTCTTTATGTTAAATTTTTAAACATCTGTAAAATTATTTTTATTAAATATTCATCCAGAAAAAGCTTAGCTGCTGCTTTATTTTTTTCTCCTAGGGATTTCATGGATAACTTGTGAATATGAAATCTTCTTGGGAACATATACATTGGCCAGATTTTCTCTGAGTGTCTGGCATTTAACAGTTTGCCCTGCCACTAACGTTTAGGAGATGCCTCAGAGATCTAGAGAAGGGTATTCTAATACTTGTGACTCAAACTACAGGGGGATTTGGGAAAAATAGGGCTTTAGCATTCACTGAGGGAGAAAATGGACTACAGGGAAATCTAAGTTCTCAAGGTGGAGCAAACACAATTAATGGCTTCTAAAGCAGGTAGACAGTGAAGGAGAATTTATGAGCCCTAGATGACTCCCAGTCTTCTGACATCAATATATGATGATACCGATGCCAAAGTAAGAAGTACATGGGAAAATAAGGTGAGTAAACTAGAAAGTGAAGGGGAAAGCAATAGAAGGAGATGTAAAAGAGAAGAAAGAGACACATCCGAAGATATTTGCTTTGTGATGACCATAAAACATCACCAGTTCCTGTCATGATATTTATAAAGAACTTATTTATGTTGATGACAAACTCAGTAAGGTGATCTTGACAAAAGTACAATTGAAGAGTGGCCGTATTTGCAGCCAATATGACTCCAAGAGTGGAAGAAATAACCCAAGCACATGTAGATTGGACAAATAAGAGAAATAAGAAAAAAATCAGGCAGGACACTACTACTTAATGGGAAAGAATAAGCTGAGGAGTCAACAGAGGTGTTTGATAAGTGTAGGGGTCAGACAAGACAGAGAAGCACCAGATAAGCATTAAGAAGACAAGGGTAGCCGGGCTCGGTGGCTCAGCCTGTAATCCCGCGCCTTTGGGAGGCTGAGGTGAGTGGATTGCCTGAGCCCGCATGTTCGAGACCCGCCTGGGCAGCGAGACCTCATCTCTACAATAAATCAAAAAATCTGCCTGG
>NW_007260269.1:259177-305275 GCF_000164805.1 Carlito syrichta | reverse complement strand
GAGGCTGCGGTGGCCGGGAGCGGCCACTGCACTCCAGTCTGGGTGACAGAGTGAGACTCCAACTCAAAAAAAAAAAAAAAAAAAGAAGACAAGGGTAAGGAATTGTAATGGCATCAAGTGTCACTGAAAGCTGAGAAAATTGCTTAATGAACTTGAAATTAGAAAATATTGGTGAGCTTAGAAAAATATTATTAAATTGAGTCTGGGTTAAGAAAACTTAAAAAGTAGAGATAATAAAAAATGCCATTGGGAGAATGGATGATAGTCTATGAAGGAAATAATTTAAAATGGTAGCTGGTGTGGAGTACAGAATGAAGGGAACTTATCTTATTTACTCATTTACTTCTCTAGTGAAGAATTATATAATCTAATAGGCTATGTACACAGTAGATTAAAGATTAGATGAGAAATTGTTTAGGTGAAATGAGACATTTCTGACTAAAAGAAAATTCAATTGTGTAAGATGTTAGAAGATCTGGGAGAAAGTTATTATGAGTGTCCTGTTTTATAAAGTATAACTCCTTCTTTATTATAGATTATAGAAGAGTGTGAAAAATCTACTTTGGGTAAGCAAGTAGGACCAGATGACTTGTAAGAAACTTTAAAACTCTTAGTCTGAAATTAACCACAATCAATTGCCCCCCCTTGATTGACCAATATACTGCATAAATTAGTAATTAATTATCATAAATAAATATCAATTAATATTTGTTCATCTATTTTTTCAACAAAAGTTTATTGACCATGTACTGTGTTCTGGGCACTATTTTACACTTTAGAAATACATCAATGCAAAAGAGACACTTCCATGTTCTCAAATAACTCGTATTCTAGGAGACACAGGAAAAAAAAATGTAAGAATATAATGTTAGTGTATTAGTCTGCTTGATTTGCCATAGCAAAATACCACCAACTAGGTGACTTACCAAACAGAAACTTACTTTCTCAAAGTTCTGGAAGCTAGAAGTCTAAGATTAATGTGCCATCAGGATTGGTTTCTGGTAAGGCCAGTCTCCTCAGCATATTTATGGTGTCTTCTCTCTTTTTTTCATGTGTCCTTTCTCGGTGTGCATACACTTAAAGAAAAAGAGAGAGAAATTCTGGTGCATCTTTCTTTTCTTATAAGGACACTAGTCCTATCAGATTATGGCACCACCATTATGACCTCATTTCACCTCAATTACCTTCTTAAAAGCCCTGTCTCCAAATACAGTCACATTGGGGGTTAGAACTTCAATACATCAATTTGAAGGAAACATAATTCACTGTAACATTAGAATAAAGGGATAGAAAGAGCAGAAGAAGATAACTCAATCACAAAAACCACTCTGGGGTTGATTCTGAGTAGATATCTGAGTGATATGAGGAAGCCAGTAACAGGAAAGCTGGGCAACTATTTTACAGTCAGAGAAAACACACAAAAAAAAATGCAATGTCTCTGAAGAAGTTACAAATTTAATTTGCTTGAAGAGCATCAAGAAGACCAAGATAGATAAGAGCAAAGTACGAATACAGGAATGACATGTCCTATCTTAGAAGTATGGCTCCTTCTTTATTAGAGATGTTCTGTAAGAGTGTGAACAATATTCTTTGGGGGAAGCAATTTGGACCAAATGACTTGCAAGAAACATCAAAACAATCTTTGAAATCTTGGCACTTTTTAGAAGATAAGTAAGTTAAGAGGGTTCTACCTTCATGAAGGGATTAATGTTGTTATCAGAAAAAGTGGTTTATTTATTGCAGAAGTGAGTTCTTGATACAAGGATAAGTATCATTAAATAGAGCTTGATACTCAGGTATATTCAAAAAATATATACTGAGCTTACATTACATGCTAGGTCACACACTAGGTAATTGGGATATAAATTGTAAATAAAGCAGCTTGTAAGTCCAAATAAATCTTAAGAGAGGTTGGGCATGGTGGTTCATGCCCGTAACCCTAGCACTTTGGGAGGCCAAGGTGGGTGGATTGCTTGAGCCCAGGAATTCAAAACCAGCCTGGGCAACATAGCAAGACCTTGACTCTATAAAAAAATTTGAAAAATCAACTAGGTATGGTGGTGTGCACCTGTAGTCCCAGCTACTCAGGGGACTGATGTAGAAGGATTGCTTGAGCCCAGGGGGTCGAGGCTGCAATGAATTGTGATCATGTCACTGCATTCCAGTTTGAACCACAGAGTGAGACTTTGATCCAAAAAAACAAAAACAAGTAAATCTTCAGAGAGACCTAGTATGAAAATGAAATGATATAGATATACAATCTTTTCGTAATAGAATTCTGGAGGACTTTTTTTATTTAAAAAAAAAAAGTTAAATAGAAATAAAACTTTCCGGGCTGTATTTTTGTCCTGTTATTACACAGTCGTGTAAGTTTGAGCAAGTTATTTAATGCTGCTAAACTTCTAATTCCTCACTGATAATTATAATTGTAAGGTTACATTTCAGTTTAGTAAACTATTGGCAATGAGTATGTAGTCAATAAGCAAATGTTCTTTTTCATAAGGTACTCCATATACATTTGGAGGTATTTGACCTTAAAATAGTTTGGAGCAAAAGAATAATTATGAAGGAGGACACGTTAAATTGGGAATGAAAAAATAGTATCAGAAATATAAATGAGTGCTATGGTTTAAATTTCCCACTCAAAGCTCAGGTTGAAATTTAATTACCAGTGTAATGGTACTGGGAGTTAGGTGCTTTTTAAAAGATGATTAGATTAAGAGGGCTCCACCTTCATGAAGGGATTAATGTTGTTATCAGAAAAAGTGGATTAGTTATTGCAGAAGTGAGTTCTTGATACAAGGATAAGTTTGGCCCCATTTATATTTCTGTCTCATATGCTTGCTTGCCATATGATCCCTTCTATTCTGAGATGACCCTCCCCAGATGCCAGCTCCACGCTCTTAGACTTTTTAGTCCCCAGAACTGTGAGCCAAATACACCATTGTTCTTTCTAAATTTCCCAGTTTGTGGTATTCTGTTGTGGTTACAAAAAACAACTAAGATAATGAGTAAATAATATTCTGTAGAGAAGAATCTCCACAGTGTGCCTCAAATCACAACCTTTCACAGTACCTACTTCATTCTACAGTAAAGTCAGTGATAAGGCTTGACAACATACTGATACAAACGAAAACAAGTCTGTTAATTTTGTTACTGCCTGGGATTCTAAGCATCACCTCTTCAGAGCCAGACCTTTCCTAATAGTTGGAGCAGAGGAAAATCAGAAACAAGAGATACTTAAATCAGATATTAATTTTAAAGAAAATCTAAATGGTATGTGAGTGAAGGAGAGAAGTTGCTTTAATTCAGAGAAAAAAATACTTGAAATTAGTAGTATAATTTGGGCTGATAGCAAATAACATTGACTACCTGTCAATCAAACTGAAGGGGGTGATGGAAAAAGTTGCTGACCTAAGTAATTTTGAAAATGAGTTAAATATTTAAGACAAAAGGAAAAATGAACTGTATATAACACTGTACTCTAGTTAATAACATTGTTTTCCACAAGAGTATGGATTAACAGTTCTGAAAACCACTGCACATATATACCGGAATTGAGCAATTATGTTTCCAGATGCACATGGTGAAAGCCAGGTTATATATTATTAGGGTAAAATGACAATAAAAGAAGACTAGAATGATGTGTATCATCATGGATTAGAGTTAGAGACAGTAGTATAATCGGTTATACTTAGTAATATTAAAATATACTATATGACCAGGCACGTTGGCTCAAGCCACTAATCCCAGCACTTTGGGAGGCCGAGATGAGAGGATTGTCTGAGTCCACGGGTTCAAGACCAGCCCTGGCAACAAGGAGAGACCTCGTCTCTACCATAAAGCAAAAAAAAATGAGCTGGGCATAGTACCACATGCCTGTAGTTGCGGCTACTTGGAAGGCTGAGGCAGAAGGATCAACAGAGCCTAGCAGGTTGAGGCTGCGGTGACCGGGAGCGTGCTACTGTACTTCAGCCTGAGCGACACAGTGAGACTCCAACTCAAAAATAAAAAAAAATACTATATGTAATCTGTATCTTAAATTGCAATATTATTAGGATGCAGATTACATATAGAAGTACTTACAAATATGTGTATATATACAGTTTAGTATATACGTTCATTTCCTTTCTCTGTTGGCTCTATTGGAGAGGGCCTAGAAGTAATGACACCTCAGTAGCCTTGAACATACTTGTCACCCAAATCTTCATTTCTAATATATTCTCTAATAAAAGAAACTAGAACTCCTTGGAGGAAAGGTTGATTCTAGAACAGGGACAGAGAATATACCAGATGAAAAGGAAACACCTTGGCAACAAGGAACATACCTAGTAGGGCAGAACACATACAAGATAAGCCTGCAGTGTTCTATAGTGCTAGAAAGTTAGAATGTGTTAAAACTTATTTCAACATACATACATGTGTATGCAACACACACACACACACACACACACACACACACACACACACACACACACACATAATGTTGGGATTATATCACAGGAACACAGAACCCAACTGAAAGAGCTACCAATAATCAAAGCTGGAACATTTGGATTATAATCCAAAATATAAAATACATATTTTAAAAATCCCATTCAGAAGAACTGCTTACTTTTTATGTAACAAACCATATTTAATGCAGTAGAACATAACTCCATGCCTTAAGTGTGGAAAGAAAAGGAATTTTAAAAAAAGAGTAACTCTATAGTGGTGAAACTTGACAAACATTACCTCAAGCCAAGTAATCAAGGCAATAAGACATATTGATAGGGTATACCCTTGATATGATATGATGAGAATGACAATTTACTTTTGTGGTCTTTCTTCCCAAAATGCAGTGTCCCAGTTTAATAATGAGAAAAAGTATCAGATAAATCCCAACTAAGACATATTCTACAAAAAGACCTGACAGTATGCCATAAAACTGTCAATTTAATAAATAAGAAAAATCTGAGACATTATCACAACTAAGAGGAACCTAAGGAGATATGATTAACTGTAATATGGTATCCTGTGTAGAATCCCAAAATAAAAGGAATATTAGAAAAAACTGAGGCAATCTGAATAAAGCATGAACTTATTTAATAATAACATTTCAATATTGGTTTATTAGTTGTCACAAATTTGCCATACCAGTGTAAGCTAATAATAGGGAAAACAGGGTGTGTAGAATACAGAAGTTGTCTGTACTATCTTCATGATAATTCTGTAAACCTAAAATTAAATGTTCATTTAAAAATGGATGAATGAAGTGTTAAAAAGTAAGATATTAGGCTATCTAATCAAAAGTTTATACCAAAATTGGTTCAGTGAGTTTTCCGTGGAACAGTAGTTCTACAAGATACCCCAGGGAAAAAAAATTATTTCTTTGGTCAAATAATTTTGAACCAGGCTGTGTATTGTAAGAGCCTTTGGAGATTCACAAAGCACATTAGAATATTAAACATTCTAAGAAATTTTACAAGAAAGGTATCAATTTAATGTTTTTTACCACACTTCCCAAACTTATTGTAACTTTTTAATTTTATGGCAATATCTTATAACATCTGTGGAGATATCATTCCCTAGAACATACCTTGGGAAATGTTTGTTGTTGTGGTGTGCATGCTATGGAAATAAAAAAAAAAATGAGCCACCTATTGAGGGAGTATATGATATTCTTGAGTTTGAAAATATGTAGAATGAGATATGATGGAATAAATTTGGAATGGCTAGCCTGCCAAAAGAAGACTTTGGCAAAACATGGTATCTGTCATCAGAAGTTTGAAGAAATTTCATGTTGATATCCATGTGGCTGAAGACAGTAGACAATTCAAATAGTGAGAAATCTCTCTCATACATACATATACATGCAGAGTGACTTTAATATAAAGCGTTACTATCAGAGTTATTCAAGAACACATCTACTAGGCATTGAGTTCCTAGTACTAGAGATACTCAAGCTGAAGTTGAATTACCTTCCATAAGATGGGGTGTAAAAGAAAAAATTTTTTAAAAAATGAACTAGGTAGGAGGAGATAACCTTCAAGAGCCCTTCTGATTTTTTAATTTTACTTTTGTATTCAGTCATTCAAAAAAATGATTAGTGTTTATTATGTGATCAGCACTATACTAGATTTTTTGCTATAAAACTTTGGGTGTGCTGGGCTCCGTGGCTCAGCCTGTAATCCCAGCACTTTGGGAGGCTGAGGCAAGTGGATTGCCTGAGCCCACGGGTTCAAGACCAGCCTGGGCAACTTGGCGAGACCTCATCTCTACATTAAATAAAAAATTAGCCAGGCGTGGTAGCACACGCCTGTAGTTCTGGCTACTTGGAAGGCTGAGAAGGAAGGTTCGCCAGAGTCCAGCAGGTGACGCTAGGGTAGTTGTGAGCGTGCCACTGCACTCCAGCCTGGGCGACAGAGTGAGACTCCAACTCAAAAAAAAAAAAAAATTACAGTTTAATAGGAAATTAGAATAAAACAGTGCTATGTAAAAACAAAAGTTATCCCTAAACACACTATGGATTAGGAGCATTTACAGCAAAAGAATGTCTAATATTTACAAAAACATAGGTAACTCTGTGTGCCAAGCAGCGATTATCTTTATATACTGAGCAATTGAATTCTCATATTAATAAAAGTAGATTTTATGATAATCACCCAATTTTGTATGTAGCAGAGAATAGGAAAAGTTAGGCCACTTGCCCAAGATGATTCAGCTATTCAGCGCCAGATGATCTGTCTCTAAAGTTTCAACTCTTAACCACTATGCACTATTATCCAAACTAAGACTTGAAGGATAAGTAATCAAGAAATGCACGTGTATGTGTAGCAGAGAACAGGAAAGGAACGGGCGGCGGGGGTGATTTGAAAAACAAAAAAAATAATCATGCTATGAGAAGTGTGAGCAACCAGGGAGCATTTGATAACTTGAAAGTAATTATGAGTCATTTTCGAGACTAAAATTCTTGACTTTAGGGAAAAAAAAAGAGCAGTTTTCTCACCCCTTTTGTTTCCCTTATACTCAACCAAATGCCCACCTCCCCTCTACATACACACATGCACATGTATAAATAAATACACCACAAGAAGTTTAATTTGGAAAACTTAAATGTGGAAAGGACTCCCTTTTAAATCATATCACCACAGAGCTAAGTTCAGTTCTTCCACCCTCTATGTACCTAGAAAAACCAATTTACCAAATTTTTAAAAGGTCAAAACTACATCTATCATCTTGTTTCAAACTACTGTAACACTTAGGGACTTAAGAGAAGGCTCACCCAGGAGGCTGTTTGATGGAGATGGGGTCACACTTGCTAGAGTATGCATGATCCCCAAGGTCTGCTTCAACCACATATTTGAAAATGGTTGAGTTACTTCAGCAATTATGAAATTGGACACCACTCAAGCCTGCAAGGCTCTTTATTAGACATTGTTATTCAGAGTTTATAAGATCATAAATTCTATGTGCAAAAGGAAAATTCTGGGTCCTGAAGGTTTGCCACTGTTTGGAAAAGGAGCAAATGTCCAAAGGATTGGTCAGGATTGAAATCCTGAAAGGTATAAGTAAGAGAAAGTCCCTTCTGAGGCACAGAGCTCAGGTGCTTCATACTTTGTAAAGTCTTTTCACATAGCTTTCTTTAGTCTAGTTTCACTTGAGGGAGTAAGAGAAGGTTTAATTCTCGTTTAATTAAGGAAACTGAGTCTTTGTGAGATGAAATGACTTTCCTGGATCCAACAACTTTTAAACCATAGATCCAGAGCTGGGAATATGTTCATACTTTTTTCACCATCAAAAGGGACACAGTAGGAATTAGTAAATCCTGGCAGATGAATCAGTTATGACCATGATAACGCTGTGTAACAAATAGTTACATAAATAGAGTAGCATGCATCAATAAGCCTTTTAGTTTGCGAGTCTGAGTTGGCTGGAGGTCTGCTGATCTAGACTGGTGGTAGGAGGCAACTTTTATCTCCTGTGCCTTTATCCTTCTCTAAGGACCAACAGATCAGACTGGGCACGTTCATCATGCTTCTCCTTGTGTCTGCTCAAACACAAGAGCACAGGAGGAACACACAAGTTACCTTAGGCTGACCCCAGAACTGTCACAACCTTTTTCACCACAATTTATTGACCAAAGGAAGTAATATGGCCAAAGTGATAATCAGAAGCAGGGAAGTACATCTCAAACACAATGGAAAGGCATTGCATATTTACATGGAAAAAAGCACAGGTGTGGAGAGGAATGAAGAATTTGGAACAATAATGCAATCGACCAGAGTGTATAAAACGAGTGTAGATCAGGGAGAGAAGGTTGAAAATGGTATCTTTTACCTGAGATGGCAAATTTGAAGCACAATGAGAGAGACATAAAAGAGAGTTGACCAGGGATTTTATTACACAATACAGTGCATATCTTAATAAAATATTAAAGTTTATTTCTAAATTCAGTAACAAAATCTGGGCAAGGTGGTGCATATACTTGGAGGCTGAGGCGGGAAGATTGCTGTAGTTCAGGAGTTTGAAGCCAGCCTGGGCAACATAAAAAGACCTTGTCTCTAAAATAATTAAATAAATAATGAATGAATATAACAACAAGCCATTAGAAGGTTTGAAGTAGGAAAGGATGCCACTGACTTTTGAGTAGAAAAGAGTAAAAAATGGATTATAGAGATTCAAGATTAGAGGAAGAAAGAAACCAGTTAGGATGTACAGGGAGCAGGAAAGAAATATTTGGAGCTACAGCTGAAAGGTCTTAAAAATTGACTGGAAGAGGTGACAGTGAAGGTTGAGGGAGATGGTGGTGTCTGTTGTGAATTAATCTCCAGCTCCTGGCTTGAGTAATTGAGGAGATAGAAGTGGAGGGGGCTGGAGAAGAGACAAAGATTCATACTTCGATCCATTTACCCTCAATCCATTGCACTGCCCAGGACCCCAGATTCAAATTTACTCTATTTCTCACTTCAGGCAGCATAAAAAGTATTTTTTAAACTATATTTGTTATGGAAAATGTTAAGTTCATTAGAAAAGGAGAGAGAAAAGTATAATAACACCTAGACATCAATTCTCCAGCTTCTACAATTATTACCTCTCTCTTGCTCTATCTATATACCCATTTCTCACTTGAATTGTTTAAAAGTAATTGTCAGGCATGATATCAATTCTTCTATAAATATTTCAAAAGGTGGCTCTAAAAAAATAAGAATTCTTTTTAAACATAAACAATGGATTACTTTAGAACTAAAAGAAAGTAACAAAACTTCCCTAATAACAAAATGTTCAAAGTTCCCTGATTCTTTTATCTTTCTTATAGTGTGTCTAAATTAAGATCTAAACAAAGTTGATACTGTAATTGGTAGATGTGCCTTTTTAATATTTTTTAATATAAGGATCTCCCTTCATATTTGTATGCAATCTATTCATTGAAAAAGTTAGATTTTTATTATATTACATTTCCTATTGTCTGAATATTTACTTACATTCTATGTTGTATAGCAAGCATTCGCCTATGTTTTTTGTATATGACATAAACTGTGATTTGATATAGACTAATCAGATTCAGTTTTGATTTTTTTGGCAAAAAATAGAAAGCACTGTTTTGATAGCAAGAATAATATGAAAACAGCTCTGTAGATGCAAGGAAAATCTTTATATTAAAGCCAAATTTTGGTCATTTTTTTCTAGCCTGTCATGTGAAAAATTCATTAAGTCATCCCACATTTCCATTATTATGGCAAAAAACTGGAATGCTAATGTTTGATATTACTATGATATTAATAATCCGATGTTTCCTATTTTGGGTTGTACATACAAATTATCTATGTTTTTGTTTGTTTTAAAGTTTAAAAGTCTGAGTCCTACATTAAACAACCCGAATAAGAAATTCTGAAGTGGTATTCAAGTTAACATATTTTTAAAAATTATCATGTACTTCTAATATACTTCTTTGGTTGAGATCCATACACTAGACAATAAGCCTCTACAAGGTAGAGACTTTATCTAGTACATCAAACTCTGGCTTATAGCTTGTACTCAGGAAATATTTCTGAGTTATAGCATAAATGAATAGATTGATTGATGCATGGCAGATAGGATGAGTAACTGGAAATATGAATGATTCATAAAGGCTTTAGTGATGCTATGAGTAAGTAATACAGTGATGTTAATTTTAGAATAAATAGCTACACATTTTGTTATATAGAAAACATAATATTCATGATGTGGTGCAACATGACAAATACTCTAGATATATATAAGTGCATTAAAGAAATATTGGACACAAGTTGAAAGTATTCAATAAAAAAGGCTTTTAATACAATTTGATTAGAGAGTTGGCTTAAGTGAATGGCAAACCATCTGGGTAGTAGTCTTGGGAATTAATGGAATGCTGAAGGTAACCAAAACTACATTCTCATGAGCAAAACTATTTGTATGAACAATAATCAGAGAATTGAGCCAAGGTCTATGTTTCTGAATATGTGGAAATTCAGGAATATAGCAAAATTGAAGAATCTCACCACACACATAAACATATTTCTAAAATGTTGTAAAATGTGAGTTGAGGAAGCATTATTTTTTTATTAATCAGTATTTTTTATTATGGTTTTGTGGGGTACAGTTAAGGGTTAGGTGTACAATTACGTCTCATTCAGGCACCCTGTTGATAAGAGGTGTTTTCCCATCCCCCAACAGATATTTGCTACTGTTAATCTCATACCCCTCCCCCCCATAGTTTCCCAGTACTGTCAGTCATTTTCTTATAGTATTACATTGGATGTTCAAGGTCCATTATATGAGTGAGAACTGTTACCTGTGCACAAACAGTACCACATTTTCTAAAAGTCTGCATGGGCAATTGAAGAGTCCTAATCTAACCACCTCTGTTAACCATAAACATTGTTAATCTAAAAGAAAGAAATAACCCTAAATTCCAAAAATTACTGAAGTGAAGTGTGTAGGTATGTGTATAGGGTTCTAACAGCTAATAAACCTACTATTCTATGGTGCCTGCCAGTATTTGTCTTAAGGTCCTCCTTTTTGTGTTCTCTCATTGTAAATGTTAGCCTTTTCTATTGCTTTTATTGGATTAGATTTTGACATTTAATTGGTGAAAATTGCAAACATCGATCTTTCTACCTCTCATACTACCTGCTCTGTTTACCTAAGAGGGATTTTGAGAAAATCAAATGTAAATCAATACATGAAAGCTTGCTATAGTTTATTAAAAATGCACAAATATGAAGGATTATCTGTATAACATATAACAGTAATCATCATCATCATCATTATCAACATAACTGCATCATTGTAATTGGGGAATGGTGACAGGGATCTAAAGCAGTTCTTTTTTGTTGAAGGGACCAGTAGCAGTTATGCCCCCATCAGGTGATTCTCCTTCTTACATATGGGAAGAAACTAGGCTAATTATTTTTAAAATTCCACGGGAAAAACATGTGGGCGGTCATCATGGTAGGCCAGCAGTGCACCCAGGTGGGAAAGAAAGGTTCAAAAGAACAATGCAAGCACTGCCTTTTGTGTAGTTGTCCTGCTAAGAATAAAAGCACGGTTGGGTCCATGTTTTTGCTAATGTGAGTAGTGCTGCAATAAACATGTGTGCACAGGAATCTCTTTTGTAGAAAGATTTGCCTTCTTCCGGGTATATTCCCAGAAGGAGGATTGCTGGGTCATATAGGAAGTCAATTTTTAGATCTTTTAGGAATCACCACACTGTTTTCCACAGAGATTGTACTAGTTTACACTCCCACCAACAGTGTAGAAGTGTTCCCTTTTCCCGGCATCCTCTCCAGCATATGTTGCTAAATTTTGAATTATTGATGATGGTCATCCTGACTGGAGTTAGGTGACATCTCAGCATCCATCAAAAGTAGACTGGTTAAAAAAAATGCAGTACATATACATGAAGGAAGATTACGCAGCCATAAAGAGGGATAAAATTATGAACTTCGCAGCAACTTGGATGGATTTAGAATCTATAATACTCAGTGATCTATCACAGAAACAAAGAACTGAGTACCACATGTTCTCACTCATAAGCAGACCCTGAACAATTATCATAATATTGGAAGAAAGGAATTGACAGTAGTGGGAAACTGCCAGGGAGGGAGCAGGGGTTCACATTTCATCAATAAGGGTACCTGATCTCAAACCAGGTGATGTGGGGACCAAAGTGAAGCCCAAACTTTACCTGTACAATGACCATTTATATACTTAACCCTGAATTGCACCCCACATCTTTAAAATAATAGTGAAAAATAAATAAATAAAATTTTAATATTAAAAAAAGAATAAAAGCACTCTTTCCTGGAATCTGTATAATATGAATATCTCTCTATCTCCTTCCCCTCTCTAACTTTTCTTAAGGACAACAGAGGAAATATGAGAAAAGCCATCATAGCTGGGCTTGGTGGTTCAACCTGAAATCCTGCGCCTTGGGAGGCTGAGGTGAGTGGATTGTCTGAGCCTGCGGATTTGAGACCCGCCTGGGCAACTTGGCGAGACCTCATCTCTACAATAATATCAAAAAATTAGCCGGGCATGGTAGCATGCACCTGTAGTTCCAGCTACTTGGAAGGCTGAGGCGGAAGGATCGCCGGAGCCCAGCGGGTCGAGGTAAGGCTGTAGTGGCTGGGAAGAGCCACTGCACTCCAGTCTGGGCAACAGAGTGAGACTTCGACTCAAAAAAACAAAAAAAGAAAAAGAAAAAGAAAAGCCATCATAAAAATATGGTGGTATAGGTTTATTTTGCAAGACCACGCATTTATTTGCCCAACTGTACTTGATTATTAGGGGGATAAAAACCCTCAATGGAACTTTTCACTGCTTCTTTTTGCTGCAGTACTAGAAGCTTAATTTTGTTTTCCCTGTGGATTTCTCTCTGTGACTTTTTAAATAATTACTAAGATCCCCAACTACCTGAGATACTATATTTTTATGCCTCTGATTACTAGATGTGTGATCCTTGGCAACTCATTTAACTTCTCTGAACATTTGTTTTCTCCTTTTTAGCATAGATACAATTTTAGTGCTGCCACATAAGTACCTTAGTGGCTCTAATTAGAAAAGATATTTGAACACAATTTGTAAGTTGAACAAGACAATCAAATAATGAGATATAATTGTTGTAATTTACAGTCTGACCCAGTTCTTTATCAAGTTTTAAAATCTTCTATTATGCCTGGTAAAATCTTTGAATACCATGAGTAATTTTCCCATGTTTCAGATTGTAGACAGACTCTTTCTTTCTTTCTTTCTTTCTTTCTTTCTTTCTTTCTTTCTTTCTTTCTTTCTTTCTTTCTTTCTTTCTTTCTTTTTTGAGTAGGAGTCTCATTCTGTCACTCAGTCTGGAGGGCAATGGTAGTCTCCTGGATCCTTCTGCCTTAGACTTCCATGTAGGTGTAACTACAGGCACACACCACCACACCCAGCTAATTTTTTGATTTATTGTAGAGATGAGTGCTCACCATGTTGCCCAGGCTGGTCTCAAACCCGTAATCTTTTCACCTTGGCCTCCCAAAGCGCTGGGATTATAGGTGTGAGCCACTGCACCCAGCCTTATAGACAGATTCTTCTTGTATACTACCTCTGGATGGTTGCTGTGCCTATACGAAAGAATTCCAAGTTCATTTCTAGACTTTCTGGGAAAGAATTCCATGATCAATGATCTGCATCTGCCATGAACACAGTGTTAGGGCATGGATAGGGTGAGGGTGGAGGGATGGAGGGGAAAGAGAGGCACAGGGGCACAGTATAGCTGGAGCTGGCATGCCAGAGATGTGTGCTGGTAACCCAGAGATCCGAGTAATGCAAAGAATTGCAACACACCAAAAGGTGAGAGAAGAAAAGATTGATTTAAGATAAATTCGCTCCCCACAGACAGGGAGTGGACCTACACTCTAGATGAGTGCAGCACCACAGCCCTAAATCCTTTCCCTTGGAGATGTTGCAATTGGGTAGACATGACTGCCATGACTTCCTTATTGACCACCTGTGGATGTCTTGGCGATCCTGTGACACAGAGACCCACTAATTTCTGCCTACATTATCTCAGCCCCTAAAGAAAGACATGACAAGGATTCCAGTGCTCCTGCACCTTTCCGAATGACATTCCTTAGAGCTAAGGAGGATGCACTTCCCCTTATCTTCTATGAATTCCCAGTGGGTAGCTTTGGTGGATCCTTGGCTTCCCTGTAGATAGTGCCCAATTTACTGGAAGATCAAATCCCCATCTGCTCCCTCTCTGAGTAGTCATAACTGTTGTAATTACAAGTTTTCGTGACTTCTAAAATCCTTGCCCATTGCATGATGTCTTAGGTCTTGTAAATTCCCTTCACTCTAGGGAAGCTAGATTGCTACTATGAGATACCTCTCATACCTGGAAGTCTGTGTTCCTAAAAATACATAGTCGGCAAGGTTAATTTTTCCTAAAGAATGCATTTCTCCAAAACATAGTTTCTACTTTCTCATTATTGTATTAAGGTTTAAGAACAATATAAAAAATGATTTCCCACTCTCGGTCTGTCCTTTCACACAGGAGAAAGAAGTAGTGTCAAGTAGAGTGTATATTTTCTCACTGTACAGTCTTCTAAAGCGATCACACACAGTAGAGATACATATTTAAAAATACATATACAAGGATTTTTATATTCTCTTGGAAAACTGGAAGAACCAATAAAAAAATTCTCTGCCTGCCCTTACCTCATGACAATAATGATCAAGAGCTAAATACTGTTCAATTTTCCCCTTTAGATAAAATACACACCTCTAATTTTACATAGCCCTTGCCATTCTCTATTTCCTTACTTCAATCTCTTTCACTCATTTACTCTATTTTCTTAGATTGTGTAGGTATTAGAATTTCTGATTGCTGCCTTAAGAGTTTCGCAGCAGGGATTTATAGTGTGTTTTACTTCAAAAGTCAGACTAAGTCATGGTAGCTAGCACAGGTTAGAAGTAGACAGATAAATTTCCTGTAGGCAAGTTTCAGAAAGCATTCAACCATTTTTTTCTTAAATTTTTTTTTTCCTGCAGGCCAAGCTGGAAGCCTACCCCACCCACTCAGCAAATCAAAAGAAAATCCCATCAGATGTAAGAATAGGAGAGACCAACCTTTCAACTTACGGCTTAGCATAATAATCACTAAAAATCTTTCAGGTTCCCTGTCCAAGGCAGAAGTCCAAATACCTCTCCTTAACTAACCAAAACCATAGAAATAATAATAATACCACTTTTCAACTCATGAAATTGTGAATTGGAAATATCTGGCAGATCTGCAAAAGACAATGTGATCTGAGAAGGACCACCTCTCCCCCACCCCACTCCTTTCAGAATCAGAGAGATGTCAATCTCCGTAGTGAAAGTTACCAGTGTCCCACCTTCTTTAGCATATCAATTGTGAAAAATATACCTACTTTCTTAGTTAATAACAAAAGCGTGGTCTTCCTTTTTCTAGAGAGAGCATTGCCTGGACCTTTCTGGTATGAAACTTTTGCCTGCCCTTTCTTTCTTCTCTTCTTTCTCTAATAAACTTTGTTTTAAAACTTCGTTGGCAAGCCGGGTGTAGTGACTCACTCCTGTAATCAGCACTTTGGGAGGCGGAAACGAGAGGATTGCCTGAGCCCACAGGTTCAAGACCAGTGTAGGCAAGCTGGCAAGACCTCGTCTCTACAATAAATCAAGAAAATTAGCTGAACGTGGTGGTGCATGCCTGTAGTTCCAACTACGTGGAAGGCTGAGGTAGAAAGATTACCTGAGCCCAGCAGGTGGAGGCTACGATGGAGGTGAGCATGCCACTGCACTCCAGACTAGTCGACAGAGTGAGACTCTGACTCAAAAAAATAAAAATAAAAAATATGTTAATAAAACGTTTTGGCCACACTAAAATTCATTTTAAGGTTGAGCCAAAGAATCCACATCCCACTCAGCATCAAGACTATGACAAAAATTATTTGTGCATCACATTAAGATACTAGAACTCTGAAGATAAAAAATTTTAGATGTTCAAAAATGCTGTATGTTACAGGCTTTCTCATTTCAAATTCAGAAGTCTAAGTCCTGAATATGTCAATGCTATTATGCATTGATCAAGCCTTTTAGCAAAAGTTTCATTAAATGAATCATGGCCAACATACTGTAGCCAACTCCAAAGTTGGAAAAGAGTCTATGCCTCTATCCTTCTCCCTATAATCTCTCAGTACTGTCAGGATCTAGCCAAAAGCAAGGAAAAAGCAACATAAAATGAAGTGAGTAATTCACCATTTGTTGAGGGAACATAGATTAGCAACTTTTTATGATGTCACTTTTTTAAACTAAAATCTCCACAGATATGTTTAATGTGAAGAAGTGCATTTGTTTTCGTCTAATAAGACGTGTTAATCACCCATCCTCCTACATCTCCTCTCAGATACCCTCTAATTGAACAAAGTGGACTTAATTTGAATTAAACTGTCAAAAATCTTCCACTTAAATTGATGTATCTACTTCCCCAACTAAAATGGATTCATTTCTGTGCAATACATAAGAAGTTTTGATGGATTGTATTTTGTAAACCAGAATTATTTTGCATGCATCTTCGTGTCATGTAATTTAGGCATGGAAACTAAAGGAGATGGTGGGAGTAGAGCATGCCAGTGTAGGCAGTAGGAAACACAAGGGGTGGGTGAGGGGCAGGCGCCGAAGGAGATGACTGTGTTTGCATTAAAATAACAAAATGATAACCCTCTTTAGAATTTTTGAGACAGAGTAATTTTTCAAATCAAATATGCAAAGCCTATCTTTTAAGTTTTTTGTAGTTTACTTTCAAAATTCCGCACACTAGGCATTTTATTGATGCCTTCTATTTACTAGACTATGACCTTATATATGCAATGATCATTTACATTGAAAAAAGGAATAGCTGAATTATTGGGGAACTTCATGAGTTTAATATCAAATGGTGATTTTTTAAAATATTATCTTCTTGTATATTCTATAGTAGGCTGTTAGTTCCATGTTCACCCACTAGGGGATTGATTACCCCACCCTCCCCCCAAAAAATCAGATAAAATAACTAGTTTCATCTTCAAGAATGTTATCATTTAATTAGGGGGCATAAAACAATTACTATCATATTTGAGGCAGAAAATAGTTTAGCAGTTAAGCTTACAGTTCAGTTGTGGGCTATAAATGATTTTTAAAGAACCAGAAAATGGAAATCAATGAAAATCAGGACACGTTGTCAATGAGTGTTAGGTCAGCTGTGGAAATGATACAAAGAGTTGCACAGAAAGTAGATTTAAAAAGAAAGTTCATTTAGAAAGTAGATCAGAGAGAGGGGAGAGAGAGGGTAGATCTACTGCTCTAAGTTTGGAAAGGGTCCTAGACACATAAAGAAAGCAAGGTGGCAATTGCTGAAGACTAGGGAGTTTTATTAATTTTATTTTTTATTTTATTTTTTAAGTCGGAGTCTCATTCTGTTGCCCAGGCTGGAGTGCAGTGGTACACTCACAGCCACTGCAGCTTCGGCCTGCTGGGCTCAGGGGATCCTTTCACCTCAACCTTCCAAGTAGCTGGAACCACAGGCATGTACCACCATACCCGGCTAAGAGACTAGGGGTTTTTAAAACTTCCTTTAAGGGTGGATGGGGTCAGGCAAGCATTCACAGGAGCTGACTTCATGGTGATGGGGTCTATTTCTTGTATCTCTGACAACCAGATAGATGAATGGGTTAGTCAAGAGCACACAGACAAAGGTAGACCAGCAGCTAGATGGGCGAGTCAGCCACATAGATGAGAAGGGCAGGGCCAGTAGCTGAAAAAAAAATTCTTAGGACAAAGATATTAATCTTAATGTCTTGTGACTCACCCAGGGTTCAGGGAAAGGATTATTGTCATGTATGTGCTCAAGGAAAGCAGAGAAATTCCATTCTGGACTCTGTCCTTTCAATGAGATTCACTTGCAGATGATAGAAAATAATGTTTTATGCTTGTTGAGAAAATAGGAGTACTACTCACCAGTTTGTCTTTTGGCAAGTTTGACTTAAATATTTCACCAAATTAACTAAATAGAAAGCAAAATACCTGTTTATAAATCACTGAATCATGACTGTCTAAATCTCTATTTGAAGGGCTGTGGCAAGTGAGGGAGTAAAATAATATGACTTAGACTCGAAATTAAACCTGGCCTCCAAACTCTTTCCCATTTTATTTTATTTTATTTATTTGTTTGTTTTAATTGAGGTCTCACTCTGTCACCCAGGCTCGAGTTCAATGTCATGATTACAGTTCGCTACAGCCTCGAACTCCTGGGCTCAAGCAATCCTCCCACCTCAGCCTCCCGAGTAACTGGGACTATAGGTGTGTACCACCACACCAGGCTACTTTTAAAATTTTTTTTGTTGAGACAAGGTATTACTATTTTGTCTAGGCTGTTATTGAACTCCTGTGCTCACTCAACTCTTCCTCCTCAGCCTCCCAAAATGCTGGGATTATAGGTGTGAGCCACTATGCCCAGCCTCCCATTTTAAATCTCTGTATTAGAAGTCATAATTCACAACACAAAGGGTATCTGGATCCAAACCAAGGGAAGCGAAAGTCAGTTTGAGGTCCAAATTTCATCTGCATGCAGCCTACTTTTGTAGTTAATCCTTACTTATAACCCACATGTCTATAATAGAATACATTTTTTAAAATTAAAACCCATACATTCAGATATGCCTGCAAATGAAGAGTAAGCAAATGAAACTCTGATGAATAGGCACCTATTTCATTTCCTATCCAGCAAGAATGAGGAAAAATGTCTGCCATGCTGAGGCATTCAAAGGCAAACAGGAAAATAGTATGACAGTCTTGCAAGCCCCAGCCGAGTTACTGACTACCTAGAGGAAGAAAAGGCAAGATAGTATCATGAAGTTTCTATTTATAAGTACTAATTGTTACCATTATTTCTTCCCACTTGTAAAATGTAGTTCATTAGATTATCATCTCTTCCTTAACATTGGAAGAAAAAAAAAGTACATGACTGGAAGAATCAAAAGTATAATAGAAATTTTCAACTTTATGGGCTCAAGCCAAAATATGCAATGAGCAGAAAAAAACTATTCACCACAATTAGGAAAATAAACTGCTCCATCCACCTATGATGATTCTAAGGGAATCTACAGACATTGATTGTGCCTGTGACTTTCAATTTCCTTTTGGCACACACAACAATTCTGAGTCTCTTTCAACAAAATGTCCAACCTGTTGACCATCAGAAATGTATGTTTTAAGATCATTATAACACACATTAAAACATAAATCCTTTGAGGACTATGTACAAAAATGTAAGTAATTTAGATAAAAGAATGAGAAGGATATAAAGGTACTCAAATGATCTTGGCTTATGAGAAAATATTGGGGGAAAAAAGCCTAGGTATATGAATGCTGGTGAAAAAGAGGAGTGATGTGATCACTCTCTTCAAATAGCTACAGCAATGTCATGGGAAAAAAACAATTACCCTAATTCTTATGACCTAAATAAGTAAAAGTAAATGAAATCACACTGTATTACAACGTAGAGAACTTCCAATCATAGGAAATATGGAAACACTGATTTCTTGATAACTTTCCAGAGATGTTGTATAGAGTTTTTTTTATTTATTTTTTTTTGATTTGGAGTCTCACTCTGTCACCCAGACTGGAGTGCAGTGGCCGCTCCCGGCCACCGCAACCTCGACCTGCTGGGCTCCGGCGATCCTTCCACGTCAACCTTCCGAGTAGCCGGAATTACAGGCATGCGCTACCACGCCCGGCTGATTTTTTGATTTATTGTAGAGATGAGGTCTCGCTGCCCAGGCGGGTCTCGAACCCGCGGGCTCAGGCAATCCACTCACCTCAGCCTCCCAAAGGCGCGGGATTACAGGCTGAGCCACCAAGCCCGGCTGAGTTATTTTTCAAGAGAATAAGAGTTCTAAAAGTTTTATAAGCTACCATTTTAACTCTAAAATTCTATGATTCTATAAGTCTAAGGATATTCCATAAACTGTTAAACTATTTGTGATATGGTAAAATATATATTAAGTTCTCACTTCCTGACATGCAACTCCTAAAATATGTATAATCTCCAAAACGATGTCTATTTGTATGTTTATAAATTGGTTGATGGCTGGAATCCCTTAGGTAGCCTTCAGAATGAGGCTAGATACTGTAAAGCCCAAGGCATGATTAGAGGATTGGGACTTTTAGCCCATGCCCCAACCTCTGGGGCTGAAAGTTAAGTTGGTCCCTGATAGCCAGTGGTTTAATCAATCATGCCTATGCAATGAAGCCTCTATGAAAACCAAAAAGGACAGGGTTTGGAGAGATTCTGGAATAGCTGAACACTAATAGAGTCCTGGAGGGTGGCACATTTGGGTAGGACGTGGAAACTTCATGATCCTTACTTCACCCTATACATCACTTCATTTGTATTCTTTTTTAAATCCTTTATAAGAAGGATTAAATACAAATTAAAATATAAGTAAGTTTCTTTTAGTTCTGTGAGCTGCTCTAGCAAATTAGTCAAAACCAAAGAAATGGTTAGCAAACCACAACATGAAATCAGTTGATAAAGAGTTTGGGAGACCTGGACTTTTGACTGGTGACTGAAGAGGGGTGCAGTCCTGTGGGACTAAACCTTCAATCTGTGAGGTCTGATGGTGTTTCCAGATAGATAGTGTCAAAACTGAATTGGAGGATACCCAACTGGTGATAACTGCAGAATTGATTGTTGGCTTGTTGATGGGGATAAATCCCCACATACTTGGTTCAGAAGTCTTCTGTGTTGGTTGTTGAGTGAGAGAATAGAAAAAAACAGAACAGTTTGTTTTTTTCTATATATCATTCTTAAACTTTAATTACAGAAATATTACCTCAAAATCATTAACTTCTTCCAATATTTTTTTTTGAGTACATGAGTTTAGAGTGAATGTTATCTTTAATTATAAGAGAAGTGTGAATCCACTTATGAAAGTTGAACACTTATTGGTCTAGGTTGAGAATGGTCTATGTTCAAAAGAGGACAAGACTTTCTAATTAGCTGATCTATCCAATCCCATGGCTTTAAATGCCACCTTTTAAGAAGCCCAAGTTTATTTCCAGCCCAGAGCTCACCTTTGAACAACAGAATCACAATTCCAACTGGTAACTAGACATGTCCTCTTTTATATGATTAGCATCACATAAGGTATTCTCAAAAAGAAAAAAAAAGCGCAAAATTTATGTGCATATGTTATTCTTCTCCCCATTTAGAAACCCTTTTCTCTTCCATTATTCCCAATTTCGGTGAATAGTACCATATTTACTTGTTAGTTCAGGCCAATTACCTATAAGTCAATCTTAATCCATTCCTGTTTTCTCACTCTCTACCTCCAAAAGCTCTTTAGGTTCTTTCAATTCTATTTCAAACATATATGTCAAATTTATCTTCTTTTCATTTGCTCTACACCCACTCTAGTTAAGGCTACTATCATAAATCTCCTGGCTATTATTATAGAGCAAATGGGCTCACTACCCAATGCACACAGAAGCCAATAACTATGTCACCAGCTTTTGAGAAAAGAAAAGCTTTATTGCGAAATAGGCCAGCAAGGAGACAGAAGTCTTGCTCAAATCTGTCTTCCTGATATGGAGTCTGGGATAAGTTTATGGGCTCAGAGGGAAAGGGAAAAGTTTTAGGAATGTTGACTTGGCAGGGTCTAATGAAAGGCAAATTTGTCCTTTTTCTGTAAGGCATATTGAAATAGATTTTAGCCCCAGAACTGGACCAACAGATATCTTGCTTCCAAAAGAGTTCTGGCATTCAAGTTCCAGTCATGTCTCAGTCTTCTTGGTTCTGAGGGAAGAAATTGTTGATTCCAGGTGTTGTTAGAGGTCAAAGCTTTTTTCTCTGGAACGGTCCCAGGCTACTGATTTGCAGTTTTTGGCTCTGTTATAACTACTTGATAACTTGATGGGAGTTTAGGACTTCATTTTTATTTCTCAGATCAAACATCCCTCACTCTTTTCTCTCCATGTTCTGTCAAAAACCTTCAATTGGGACACCATAAGGAAGCCGGACTCGGTGGCTCAGCCTGTAATCCTGTGCTTTGGGAAACTGAGTTGAGTGAATTACCTGAGCCTGCAGGTTCGAGACCTGCCTGGGCAACTTGGTGAGACCTCATCTCTACAATAAAAAAAAAAAAAAAATTAGCCGGGTGTGGTAGCGTGCGCCTGTAATTCCGGCTACTCGGAAGGCAAGGTGGAAGGATCACTGGAGCCCAGCAGGTTGAGGCTGCAGTGGCCAGGAGCGGCCACTGCACTCCAGTCTGTGCAACATAGTGAGACTCCAACTCAAAAAAAAAAGGAAGACCATAAGGGAAAACAATAATAATGATTCATTAGTTTATTCATTCATATCATTCATTTACTCGTACAACTCCTTAAAAAATCATGACACTCGTTAGAGGTGATAAGAAAGGCTTTTTTCAAGAGGGACTACTGCAATAGGGGTTTTCAGTAGGGGAGAAAGGAAGTAATCTCCAGATACAAAAAGGACAAGTTGAGATTTACAACCAAAGGGCAAGGTGAGAAATCAGTGGATGCAAAATCACTAAAAGGAATGACCAAGATTAGGGAGGAATATTTTTGCTGAAGGCAGGCCAGAATGATAAGTTATTCAAGGCAGAGAATAAGGGATTTTATCTGATACAAAGGGTGGGGTATATCCCCTAACTTGACCTAATAGGACTCTTGCTAAAACTGGACTAAGTAGAAAAAGGACAGAACCCAAGTTTGGACTTAGTCAAAAGGAGAATTCAGAAGCTCCTATACAAGTTTGGTAGATGAGAGAGTCTTTGTCTCCTTATTTTTTGAACATATATTCCAGGATCTAAGCTAGAAAATAATAATACAAGTATTAACACATCAGACTCATTCCCAGTCTTACTATGGTTTACAGGCTAGTGAAAAATAAAATTAGCTAAAAAAAGAAAAAAAAAGACACTTATTCAGTTTCTTGGAGAGTTACAAAGAGTCAGAATAAAGCAAGATTTGCTGAAGAAATACACAGAGGCAATTGCCAGGTGAGTTTTTTGTTGTTGTTTATTTTATTTATTTGGATATTTATCCAAATATCCTTATTTGCTAGTGCAGTGAGCCTAGTTAATGTCCTATAAATTTATCTCCCATATCTCCAAACCTTAGAAGTAAAATTTCTTTAAACAAAACTAGTGGTACATTCGTGAAATGGAAACATAGTGAGATTGAAAGGAAAAAATAGAAAAACATTTTTAAAGTACCTAATATTTGACAAGAGCTCTTATTTGTTACCTAACCCCCACTCCCAGTCCCAACCTCCGCATCTTCAATATGAGGTAGAAATATTTATCCCACTCTTTTTCACAGAAAATGAAAGCATCTCAGTGATGGCAAGAAACTTGCTCAATATCTCATAGATACACAAAGTAGCAGGACTGTGGTTTAAATCCAAACTAATCTCCTCACTTCCAAATGCACATATTGATTATACCCTTCAATATTTGCATTGTCCAGGAATCAGGCCTTGTTCCTGGGATCCATGTGGAAGAGGACATTAAAATCTTAGAAATAAGCTAGAGACTTTCCCTGACCAGGGTCCTTTTCATAAACCTGCCAGTTGAGCTCTCATGCAAAACTTTTTCTTTCTAAGTCCACTGGGAATTTTCATAACTGTGCCCTGCCTCTTTCCAGCTTCCACCCTTTACTTCTCTGACTTCTTGGCCCCTCTCAAATGGGAATTAATCCAGCTTCAAACAAGTTGTCACTAAGTGAAGATTTTACTGTGATTATTACTTGGGAGAAAGATATTGCCTTTTCTTTCCCGCTTCCAATTGCCTTATTTGCAGACTAGAATTCATGGGGCATGTGTCCAATTGATACATTTCCCTTCAAATAGCAGATCCAATGCTAAAGTGGGATGCAAATTTAATTATTCCACATGTACAGAACAGAAACAGAATCTCATTGTTAAATTTGTTCTCCTATGTCGAAAAGATTAAAAACAAAAGATGTTGAAGTGGTTTGTGTGAGCAGAATATATTTCAACTCATCAAAAGTGTGAGGCAATGAAATAAGGGCACCAGAGGATTTATTTCTACCACATGGAATTATCATTATTTTAAAATGTTTCTTCTCAGAAATCTTTGTTCCTTACCCTTGTACCTTCAAAATTTATTTAATTCTCTTTCTTATGATGATTTCTCTGAATAATCTCCTTCAAACATCTTATCTTCCAGTCATGTCCATCTATTCACATCTATAATTAATTTCGTAAAATTAATTAATTGCAACATAAATATGAGGCCAGTGGTTAAGAGCAAGGTCTTAACTTTAATGTAGAATCAAACCTTGTCTTCATTGCTTATCAGTGATATAAACTTAGGTAAGTTACATGACTTCTCTATGCTTATGCTTCTTGCTCTATGAAATGAAACAATAACAGCACCTACCATCTGGGTTTTTTTTTTTAAAGGAGTAAATGAGTTAGTACAAGTACTATGCCTAGAACGGTGCCTGGTACTTGATAAATATGCAACAAATTGTAACTGTTATCAGAATACATCCTATACCTGCCTTCTTTCCTCTTTAGCATATTCTTCAAAGCTCGACTAAAATGATTTCTTTGCCATAAAACTATTTCACCAGCCAGTAGTTAACTTTTCATCTCTAAATTTCTATAAAACATTGTCTCTGTCTTACTTATCACAATTTATCATGTTCTTTCTTGGATTATATCTATATATGTACAAGTTACATCTGTCCTACTCAATACCTCTAAGAGTGAAGAGAAGAGATCTTACTCCTTTATAGAGTAGGGAGAAAGTAAATGCTTACTGATCAATGGAGTGAATAAAAGGACAAAGAGTGTTTTAATTAGAACCCTTGAGGCTTACTATGTACCCAGGCCCTATGCCAAGAATACATTATCTCATTCAATCTTTGCAACATTCTTGGAGGTAGGTTTTATTACCTGCATGATATAGATAAGGAGATGGAAGGTCAGAAAATGGTCGGAAAATGTGATGACGTTGACCAAGGACACATGGGCAATAAGAGGCAGCATAAGCATTTAAAGATTTGTAGCTGTGTCTGGCTAACACCTGTTAAATTAAGTTTAGCCTAAAGCTGCCTCCTTACATATTTTAAGTTCAGCCTAAAGGTTTTGCCATACCTAGTGAACTATAATCTAACCAAATGTATCAACACACTGTAACCTACTCTTGTAACAAGTACTAGAGTCTCAGCCAGTCAAAGCAGCTGAATTTTGCCAATCACAGGCACCTAACTGTTCAAATCGTGTTCAAATAAGGCACAGTCAAGCTGTAATCAATCTAGTTGTTACTGTCCCTTACTTCTGCCTTCTGTAGATTACTTTCCTTTTTTTCTGTCCATAAATGTTGTCTGACCATGTGGTAACCCAGATTCCCTCTGAACATATTCATCTCTGGGGGCTGCCAATTAATGAATCATTCTTTGCTCAATTAAACTGCTAAATTTAGTTTGTCTAAAGTATTTCTTTTAATACTCCAAAGATTATATTTGTAACTACTAAGTAATACTGCCCAACGAACCCCCAGACTTGGGAAAGAACAACCTATGGAATATTCTTATGTAAAATTAAAGTTTCGAATTCATTGAATTTCTTACAGATGCAGTTCTTCTGTTAACAAAAAATATTGCAGACCAGGAACTTTGTTATTGAAAAGTTAACTTTTTCATGAATCTTAGATTGAAATGAAGGGAGGGAGAGGAGAGAATAGCATTTTCCCCTGCTCCTCTCAAGTTGTGTCTGGCTCTAGGAAGTGATAACTTCTGTGACTGCTTAAGTCTATCCTCCTTCCAAACACTGTTGTCTTTCAGGTCTCTGATCAAGCCATCACCACCTCCTCCCTTTTCTCTCTGCTCTAGCCAATAGACCATTTAAAAATTATCTACATTGGTACTTTTCTTTATCTTTAAGCTTCTTTGGTCATGCTTCCTTCTGTCCTCACCCTAACTCCCAAATTCTTATCCAGCCATTCTGGAAAGAGTGTCCTCAATCATTCCCCTACACTCCTGCATTGCGTTTGCTCACTTATTTCTCATTTTCTCCTCACTATCCTGCATTCTCCCAGAGGATAGATAGGTGTACCTTCTACCTTATTCACAGTTAAATCCCCAAACAGGCTGGGGGTACTTAATGTAAACTAGGAAAGAGAAGAAGTGGTGAGAGGAGAGAAAAGGATCTGAGATGATGGAAGAGGTTGAGAAGAGGAAAAAAATAATAATAATAATGAGAATTGAGATTCCTGTCAATCCAAGACACATTTGTCTCTACAACATTCTTTCAGAAACATGTGTAAGAAATAGAATGACTTATTTTCAAAATGAACCCTGAGTCATGTTTAATTGACTTTGCTGAGTCACTTCCTGCTTCTTTGCTCTCTTTTTCATGGGCTTTCACTTTGGCAGGCTTTTATGTTCAAATTTTGGAGGGAACCAATCAAAATGAAATCCTGTAAAAAAGGACATGTAAATGATTTTGTAGCAACTCTAAACCAGTCAGCAAGTAGGACAGGCAAATGAACTAATTATGTGACCTAATCAATGTGTGTCAATAGGTGAAGTCCAGGAAAGCATTGTAACTCTGGAAAGTCCAGCCTATGGGAGAACAGAGGGGGGACTTACATTATAGATTACAAATATGCTAACTGTAACAGCTCCAGGGTGCCTGCCCACCAGACACCCGATCTTGCAAGACCGCCATTGAAGTCTTGCTTCTGCTGCACTCCATGTCTCTGTGTCCATGAATTCATTTCTCACACACGGAAGAAAAATGAAGCAGAGGAAAGATAAGGAAAAGAAAAACTATCCCCAGGTTATCTAAAGCTTTCTTGGGGGTTGAAATACTCTTCTAGATTTTAGAAAACAGTTCACTACAATTCCTATTTTTCCTGCCCGCACGATCATGCCTCCTCTCTCTCAATCAGTATATAAAATGGAAATCAATTAAGGCTACCATTATCTTGATAAAAGGATTAGGCTGACCTTTTAGGAAAGAGAAGAGACTCTCCCCCCAAAATATGAATGCAGACTTCACCTCTTCTCCTTCTCACTTTATAGCTAGAGTAATAATGTTTTTCCCTAACATATTGGTTTAGACACAGTGTTTCTCATCTTTAATATGTGTGAAAATCACCTGGGGTGCTTGTTAAAATACATTCCTACTTCCCAATCTTCGGAGATTCTAATTCAGGAGGTCTGAAGTAGGCTCAATTTGCATTTCCAAAAGCTCTAGGAGATACTGATGCTACTGCTCTGTATAGTAACGTCTGAGTAGCACTGGTCTAATCTAGCCATGGGATCACTAGTGACTAGCTGGGTAAAATTGCAATAATATAAGATTGAGTTCTGAGCCAATCTTGTGGTTTTGGTCCTTGGAGAATTATATTAATTCTATTAATTTGAGCCATTAAATCCTGAGTGGATGCTATAAAGTGGGGTTAACTTCATAGCTTTGGGAGAATGACGGGGGCTTGCATTAACCACATTTATTTTCAAGATATCTTTGAAGAACATGATCATTTTGGTAATACTAAACTACACTGTTTCAGTACAATGCAGAGTTCAAAGCACACTAGGTTCTGTGTCAGATAGACTTGTTTGAATCTCATTTCTGTTCCATCCTAACTATATTCTTGTATTTTAAATGTTGTGCCATAAAAATTGTTTATGATTGTAGCTACCTCATAGGTAACTTTGGAACATAATAAACATTTTGCAAATATGATTTATCATTGTTAATACCCACTAAAAACAATTTTATGAGGTAAATACAATTATTATTCCCCTTTTGTTGATGAGGACACTGATGTACATATGCCCAATTAAGGTCACAAAGCCATTTAGTATTAAAAATCAGGCATATACATGGCAGTCTGATTCCAAAAAATGTACATGGTTTGATTCCAAAGCTTTTACTCTTGCTCACCAGACTGTAGTAAATTGAATCTTTGGTATTTAGCTGATGTGTTTTTAGGGGTGTCTAAGAAACTTTAAACAATTATGTGCATACAACCCCTATAATTTTCAGCTTACACTGAAAATTTTAATTCTCGACTTGGGCACAACTTTTGGCATTGTGAGACTCTGTGACTTGATTTCCTTATGCTTCTTTATGGCTCCCCTGCCTCAGAACAACAACAACAAAAAAAATCAAAGAAGCAAACAAAACTAAAAATCATGTATTAATTATAAATAATTGTGCCTCCATTTAGTACAAGCAAGTGCTCCTCTTTGTCTTTGTCAAATAAAACCAGATCTTAGTTTAGGCCATTTTCTTCAGAAAACAGCACTACTTTCTCCTACCCTGAGCTCAGTTAGATTAACATTAATGATCTTTCCTTTCAGATGTGTCCCTGAGCATCGGACCCTGCCAAGTCATTTTCCACTCAGAATGATGCTTTTCCTGGTCTCTTGCTTGCAACATGGCCCTATCTCAGTTTGGAAGTAACAGCTGTTTAACAGATGCTCACCAACTTGGATTTAGAATGAAGACTTTGAAAGATGTGGTGAGAGGGTCTGGAAGGTTAAGAGAAAAAAAGGAGAGCATTACAGATACATCATGATGAATTAGAGAAATTGGGAGCATAGGGGCCTATCGAGCTTGATAGTTGACATTGAGTGAAGACAGAGATGTTACTTTACCTTTCTTAGAAATATGTGGTAGGATCTTCCCTAGGAATGTACCCCAGTAGTTAAAAGAATTTTAATTACTCCTTTTTCTCATATGTATAAATAAAGCACAAATTTATAAGTGCAAGAGATATAAAATTAAAAGTCTACATGTCCTAACTTCTTTTCTCCATTCCAGAGTTAATCATTGTTTATAATGACTTGTATATTCTAAAATTTGTGCAAATATCAGAACATTTAATATAAATATTAACTGTTTTAAAATTACAAATGGTGCTATATATTATGTTATATTCTATAATTATATATAATATTTTCTACAATCTCTACATTTATATAACATGTTAACTGCAGCATCATGTGTGTACAAAAAAAGTTTGTATTTAAATTTATAAGTCCTTGAATTTTAATAAGTGGAATGCTCAGCTGGAACCAACTGTACCCAGACCAAGAAACAGGACAAAATAGAATTTTAGTTCTCTTCTGTTCACCTTGTTTTTTAATTTAATAAAACAGCTTGATGACCTCTCCATTTTAGCATGTGTGGATGTACAATTTTCTTTTAATAGCTGTAGAATATTTGGCCATATGGAAGAGCCATCTTTTATTTTTATGAATTGGCTATTGATAGAAATTTAGGCAATTTCCAGTTTCGCTTTGTAAACACTGTCATAGAAATACAAAATACATCTTTGTACACCTTTGAGAATTGTTTAGAATATATTTTTGAAATAGAATTGCAATAACAAAAAGTATTTGTATTTTAATTGTTATGAATATTTAAAAATTGTCCTGCAAGAAGTTAAGAAGTTTGCACTAATCTATAATCCTACAGTGGTACCAGCTTTAGAAAAATACTTTAAAAATATATATAGGCTAAATACAATAAAGAACAAAATCATGTTCTTTGCAAGAACATGTATGCCACTGGAGACCATCATTCTAAGTGAGCCATCACAGAAACAAAAAACTGAACTAAAAAAGAACTATTAATAAAAATTACCAGCAGTCTTATCACTTGAATACTGCATGTTCTCACTCATAAATGAGTCCTCAACATTGGGCATGTGAGCACAAAGGCGGGAACAACAAATGCTAGGCACTGATAAGGGAGGGATGGTGAGAAGGGGGATAAGGAACACACAACCACCCACTGGGTACCTTGTCCAATTACTGGAAGAGAGTGGGCTCACTAGAAGTCCAAACCTCACCCGCATACAATTTACTTATGTAGCAAAAACGCAATTGACCACACAACTCTAAAATAAATAAATGAATAAATAAACAAATAAATAAGCTAAACATATACCAATTAAAATATACTGATAAACAAAAAAGAACTAACAATTACCAACAGTCTTATCACTTGGAAATAATTTATTGCTTATTTTTATAAACTTGTGGAACATTTTTCTTAGTTTCACATGAGGTGAGAGAGGGTTGACTTGAAAAGGAAGCATGAAAAAAGACAGACAGCCTGAAGATACAAGCTCAGCTGATATTTTAGAAGAGAAAGCTGATCTCTTTTGGGATAGCACTAAAACCTTCTTACTGCCTCATTTTGGCAGTTCCTGAGGTCTCTCCTCCTCTCCCTTTAGACTAACAAACTTATAGCCTGCAAGTAAACGGGGAGTAGTAGAGTCATCCACAGGAAAGGAGGCATATGGACACCGTGGTATGCATAAAGGCCCAGCTAGCCACTAACTGAGCCAAGGGGTTTGTTATGCTGCCTGTGTAGGTGATGAATAGGAATTATGGGATCCATTCATTAGAGTCCAGATTCTATGATAAGGGGAATAGACCCTTATGCGCTGTAACTGAGAGAAAAACTCCTTTCTTTATCTCCCTATGCATTTTTCACTGCTGACAATCATTGAATAATATCTCTACTCCACATATATGGAAGGAAAATGTTCACAGAAAACAGTTCCTGTGAGGAATGAGACATCACCAAGCAGAGCAGCAGATAAAGTAGGATAAGCCTCCAGGGGTATCCATCTCCCTCTCTCTCACTTGTGGTTGGTTCTGGTTGTACCTGTGACATCATATATCTAGGCAAACAACTTGAAAAATTCTTTAAAGGATATTTTCTCTCTACCCTCCAGAATTCCTTGCAGAAGAACTGAGCAAGGCAGAGATTTTTCAGAGGTGAATAAGGTCATTTTTTTTTTTATTAGAGTCTCATTCTGCTACCAGGCTGGAGTGCAGTGGCACACTCACAGCCACCACAGCCTCGACCTGCTGGGCTCAGGAGATCCTGCCACCTTAGCCTTCCAAGTAACTGAAACTACAGGTACAGGCTACCATGCCCAGCTAATTCTTTATTTTGTTGTAGAGATGTATCACCAAGTTGCCCAGGGTGGTCTCGAACCCATGGATTCAGGCTATCCTCTTACCTCAGTCTCCCAAAGTGCTGGGATTATAGGCATGAGCCACCACTCCCGACCATGAATAAGATATTAGAGAACATGTGGTGCAAGAATTCTCTAAAGTCTCAGAATCATATGTGGGCTATATTTAAATGATTACTTCTAAAGACCCAATGTCAGCATAGGTTCTGAATGAGAAGGTCTGGAATGGGGTCCAGGAATATATATTTTTGACAAGATAGTGCTGATACAATAAAACCTTCAGTTGGCATTTAAGAAACATCATTTGACTATAAACCTCTGAATTCATAAGTAAAGAAACTGAGGTCAAGTCCTGTGACTATCCCATTACACTATATCAAAAAGTGTTGTGTTACTCATCCTTTCCAAAGTCAAAACTTTATTCACATGGTCTCAAGGTATGTCTTCACATGATACTTATTAATTTATGAAGGAAATATAGTCAATTGACAGAGGACATAACTGACAGACACTTCCCTAACCAAGCGATCAAAGTTAATTTCATCGGTAATGAACAAATCCATAAATTGTACAGATGAGATACTGGTATTTTGCAATGAGAAGAACACATTGCTTCTATGGTATTCTTGACTAAAAAATGCATAATCTAGCCAGGCTGAGTGTCTCATGCCTTTAGAAGGATTGCCTGAGCCCAGGCATTTGAGACCAGCCTGGACAACTTGACAAGATCTCATCTCTACAATAAATAAGTAAAAAAAAATTAGCTGCACATGTGTGGTCCCAGCTTCTTGGAAGGCTGAGACAGAAGGATCCCCTGAGCTCAGCGGATGGTGGTTGCAGTGGCCATGAGTATGCCACTGTACTCCAGTCTGGGCAACAGTGAGAATCCAACTCAATTAAAAAAAAACAACATAATCTAAGTTTGATCATAGAAAACATTTGGCCAACCCAAATTAAGGTAAATTTGACAAAATATCTGGTCAGTATTCTCTGAAAATGTCAAGATCTTGAAACACAAAGAAAGCCTAAAAAACTGCCACAAATTAAAGGAAACATGAGGATTAAATGCAACATATGATTCAGGATTGGATCTAGAGCTAGAAAAGGACATCCGTGGAACAAGTAGGAGAATAAAATAAAGTCTGTAGATTATGTACCCATTTTATCAATGCTAACCTCTTGATTTTAATAATTGTGCTATGGTTATATGTTAACATTTGTGGAATCTGGGTAAAGGGTCCACAGGAATCCTTTGTACTACCTTCACAACATTTTCAAAATTCTGAAAATTTTTCAGAAATAAGAATTAAAAAAAAATACAAAGTAAGAACTATATTATATTTTCAAACTCCTCAAAATTTCAGAGATTAAAAAAATGGAAAAGACACTGACTTATAAGACTCATTTCAGCTTCTGAAATTGAAATAGAAGCATATGTTGGGAAATAACATAAGTTTCACCACTTTACTTGGTGTCCTTGGAACAATCATGAACCTCTTTGGGCTTCCTTTTTTTATTCCATGAAATAAAATCATTATTAAACATGATCAGTAATAATATTAAACATTTAATAAAATTGCTTGATTATAGAATTTCCTTCAACAGAAGAATAGGTTACAGATGAAGGGAAAAACATATACTAGGCACTATACTTACTCCCTACAGCACTAAAATACTCTTACACTACCCTAGATGACAATTTAAATCTTAAATTTTATTTTTCCTCTAGAGTAAAATCTCCATGTAAATTTATCTTATTTGTAGCCAAAATCTCAGTACCCAGAGTAATTGCTGGCTCAAAGTATTTATCTTCTAAAAGTCTATTGATTAAATAAATGAAAGAAGTAACCCAACATTACCTCTTTGCTGAACCACACCAAAATTCACTTCTTCTCCAAACTCTCAGATGTTATGAATTGTCAAAACCTACTTTATTTTGTTGTTTTTTCTCAACTGTTGGATACTCAGCTATTGTTCTTTTAGACAGTATTTTAGTTATTTTGTGGTGCTTTATAAAGTTTATATAAACAGTGACTCAGAAACACTCAAACATTGAGAATCAAAACATGGATGCTGTATACAAAACAGGAGTACAGTGTTGGCCTTACTCAGATCAGGGTACAATCCTAGCTACTGGAATAAGAGTTTGGGGCACAAACTTTAGTTATTTGCTTATATGTCAGGACTATCAAATTCTCCAAACTGCACGCAGTCTTTACTAGAAGATTTGTCAGCATTATTTGCCCTTTCCTCCTTTTCCAGCAGCAGTCCCCATTGAGTCTTAGAATCTACATCATTTAGGGTATTTTGATTCAATTGGTCAGGCAGCTTTGTTGTTGTAGTAAGGGTAACATTTCCCCAGCAGTAGGGTATTAGAAAATGAGGACCCTAAGAAACCAGGTAGATAATCATACAGCAAATTGATAGTCATACATACTCCTTTACTTGCTTTCTTTCTCCTTGGCAGTAGTAGTACAGTGGCTAAAATGATACAATTATATTACTGACTTACTTTTTGACCTCTTTTTTCCAGAACTCAGAAGGGTAAAATAAACTTCGATATGGGTGATGAGTGCTTGAAAAATATCTTCTTCTCAGTTATCTCTGTGCTTTTATTCTTCCTGAAACACATTTTTAGAGGTATAACAGTCTACAAAGTCTATTTTAAATGCTTAGCTTTAACACACAAACGTATGTGCTTGCATGTGCACCCATGCACAAACACACAGACTCAGTTACAGACGGTATAGCTAGGCACCTTTCATTCAAATTAGGTCAGGGGGCACATTCATGAGGGAAACAGTCCTGGGAAATTCTTGCAGATAAAAGTAAGGATGATATTTACTAAAGAATGTAACTTTAGCTTCTACAAGGTAATCTTTTAGAATGTCATGCCTAATAAGAATTTCTTCGTTTGCCTGGGAACACTGTGTTACACTGAATAGTCTAACAGTCTGTTCTGGGGTGGAAGATGGCCACACTAGGTTGGAGGCTAGTCATGCCAGGAAAACAAACATTGTTACTTAGGATGGGGGCTTTGGATCATGCGCTACCAGTCATCCTGGAAACTGAGATAAACTATATGCAAAATCAATCAATCATGTCTTTGTAAAAGAGTCCCAGTGAAAACTGACCATTGAGTCTTGGGGAACTTCCCTTGTTGTCAGTACTCCATGCAGAACTTCACATAACAATGTCAGGAAAGTAACATATCCTGACTTCTCAGAGAAAGACAATGGAAGGTTCGCATTTGATCCTTTCAAGACTCTGTCTTGTGTGTTTCTTCCTTTGTATGATTTCAATTTGCATCCAGAGTTTTGTGATTCTTTCTAACAAGTTATCATACCTGAGAGTGGTTTGGGAGCCTTGAAAACTTGGAATAGTCATCAGAAGGGAGGGCAGTCTTGTATAGACTGCAGACTCTCTGACTTTGTAGTTAGTTTAAACACTCTGAGGAATAATCTCCGTAACATAAAACAACAAATTGAGTTAAACAACAGAAATTTATTTTTTCAAAACTCTGGGGACTGGAAGTTCAAAATCAAGGAGCTGGTTTCTACTGAGGCCTCTCTCCCTGCATGCAAATAGCTGCCTTCTCTCTGTGTCTTTGCATGGTCTTTTCTCTGTGTGTATAGCACTTCTTCCTTTTCTTATAAGAGCACCATTTCTATTGAATTAGGACCTCATCCTTATGACTTCATTTGAAACTACATCTTTAAATATAGTATCTCCAAATACATTCACCCAGTAGTTAAGGCTTCAAAATGTACATTTTGGGAGTGATATAACTTAGTACACAACAGATGGGAATGCAGTTTACTAATAAATATATATTTTTATTTAATAACCTTAACTCACTACTACCCATGCCAACATGCCAACATGCAACATCAATGTGAAAAATTGCAACATTCTTGTTGTTACTAATAACATATCTCTATTCCTTCCTGACTTGCTAAAAAATTGGATAAGATAGTGTATAATTTTGTGAGAAGCTGGATAACTTAACTTCCATAATCTGCATAAACTGAGTAAGTGTCCAGGGTTTGATTTTGAGTGGTAACTTTCTAATCATGCAAAAACTAGACATCTGAACTAAAGAATCTGTTGGATTAGTTAGGATCAGCAACCACATAAATTTGCCGCCATCAGAATAAAAACGGTCTTAATTTCTTTATTTGCTTATATGTCAGGACTATCAAATTCTCCAAAATGCAAGCAGACTTTTCTAGATTTGTCAGCATTATTTGCCCATTCCTCCTTTTCCAGCAGCGGTTGCCACTGAGTCTTAAAATCTAATAGTTTTAGGATAATTTAATCCAATTGGTCAGTCTTAGGGAAGAATCTTTTATAGACTTAAATAAGGACTTCCCTTTTCTAATCTCAAAGATTATGTCTTATGTTTTCTTCTAAAAGTTTTACAGTTTTCCAGTATTATATTTAGATTTATGATTGATTTTGAGTTAATTTTTGCATATGGTGCAAGATATGATTCAAGATTTATTCTTTTTGCATATGAACATCAAATTGTCCCAATAGTATTTGTTGGAAGGATTACCTTGGTCAAAAATAAATGTCCACATATATGTGGGTCTGTTGCTGGACTTTCTATTTAGTTCCAGCAATCTACTAATCTGTTTTAACACCAATATCGTTTGGTTCTAATTACTATAACAAATGTTGAATTTTGAAATCAGATATTCTAAATCCTCTACATTTGTTCTTTTTCAAAGTGGTTTTGGCTACTTTAGGCTCTTTATATTTTCATATGAATTATGGAATCAGTTTTCTAATTTCTATAAATAAGTATATTAGAATTTTTATTAGGATTTCATTGAATCTATAGATCAATTTGGAGAAAACTGCCATTTTAATAATATTGAATCTTCCAACCCATGAAAACAATATGACTATTTCACCAGGATTTTAAAATGGAGGCAGTTTTATGGAAGACATTATGGCATGAATAAAGAAGCACATCAGTTTGGTGCTTTTTCTAAGGTGGAAGAAATTTCAGTGGAGGAGTTAAAAACAATACAACATGGTAACCAAGAGTTCTGAAGTGTTAAGTCACTTGAGTGAATGTCACACAATAATCTGGCCCTTCAGTTGTTGTTATAAATCTTATACTCTAAGTGAACTTGTAAGGATTTTCATGTTCTGGTCTCTGGTTATTACTTCAGGTTTACCTCCCAACATTTTCTCATTGTATCATACACTACAACTGAAACAAGTTTTATTTTGTGCTTTCTTAAATGTGCCACAGTTTCTGTTTATATTGTTCCCTACATCTGTAATGCTTTTCCACTCTCTCTGTCTGACTAACTCATGCTCATACTCTAGTTCCCTGGTTAGAAGACACTGCCTTCAGAAAGCCTAAATTGTCTCTTAATATTTGGCTGAGATATTTATTTCTGTGATCCACCTAACCCGAATAAGTAAATTTTATAAATACTGGTTTATTTATTTTTATGTTTAGAGACACGGTCTTGCTATGTAGCCCAGGTTGAACTCAAACCCCTGGGCTCAAGCAATTCTCCCACCTCAGCCTCCTACATAGCTGGGATTACAGCTGCACACTGTGTGCCCTATTCACTCTTAATAAGATACATTAAATGATATTTCCATTACAAATTATGATTGACATTTTTCTCTTTTAAGTCAGAAATGAGCTAATCTCTCAGAAAAGATCCTCTGGAGATTATGGCTATTTTATTGTATGGACTGATTTTACATCAGTATTGTATTGTAGTATAGAAAAAGAAGTTCTCAACCAGAAGGAAAATGATTTGGTTTTACATAACAGATCTATCAATACATTCTGTGATTAAATGACTACAGTATAAAATTGTTCTTTTTACCCAGTGAACATCAAGTAAACTGTAAATACTCGCAATCTCTGCGATCAGATAATTTTGAACTGAGAAGACTAGAAAATTTATTTAGTGGTCAATTGGGGAGTAAGTTCCAAAGTCATATGTATTACCAGTGTTGTTTGGACTTAATTTTTTGTAGTGGCTCTTTTTCTCTTGTTTTTTTCTCTCCCAATGAAAAAAATTTTGTGAATCCTTTCTTATTTTTCCCTCTTTCTCATTTTGCTTTTCTATCTTTCGTCCTCCCAGCTCCAATTACAGAATTCTTATTTCATTATTAACTGGGGCTTTTTCAATTAAAGGGCACATGGACCTTCATGTTTTATGGCTGCTCAAGAGTGATCAGGATGGCAGGCCCAAGAGGAACTGCAGTCCCTGAGACACCGGCTGCAGGAGCTAACAGGAAAGGATGAGCAATAAAAAGAGATTATAAGAGAAATCAATAGGCTTATACTGGCCCCACATGTCCACAAACATCTTTTTGCTACTGGAGAATCACTTCTGTGATTGTAGCTATCATTACTGCAGTATTTATCTTCTCCCACTCGTCCATCAAATATCTAGCTAGAATCAGGAGTCTATTTGGCTCTGGTATTTTAAGCTCTCTTAATTCTCTATGAGTCAGATTTCCAGTTTTCTCTCTTGTTTTCTAACTATACATCAGGGACTACATTTTCTTTAACTATCTGACCACAAGTCTGTAATATTATAGAGAAAATTATGGCTTTCACTGGGAGGAAGGTAGTTGTCTTAATAACTTTTAAACTTTGTTCTAATTCTAGGTTTCAAACATTCTATGACTAAATGAACATTTTGTCCCTCTATAAAAACTTGCTACTAACCCCATAAATACATATTTATTCAACAAGTATTTATTAAGCAAATTATGTCAAGTATGTTTTTGCTTTTATTGATCATGACTACGGTTCACATTCATTTTAGATAGATTCTTCCTGGTGATTTGTCCCACTCACCACACTCCCTATAGCAACCACAGTATCAGAGCTTCCACATTCTGTAGTCATTTATCTTTATGTTTCTCAAAGTGTGCTGTGCAACCATATGACACAGAGAAGATGCTAGAGTGCACTGTTTAAGAACTTGGCCTCAGGAGCTGGAACCTGCCTTGGCCACCTACCATCTGTGAGACATTGAACAAAGCACTTAACCATTTAGAATAATTTTTGGCAGAGTCATTCCTGAATAAATAATAACTATCAGAATTTTTCAGAAATTCTGTCAAAATGCAAATCTAAAGATGTTTCAGTGGTAAGCTGAATGTCTGCTAAAGTTGATCCTTATATATTAAAACTTGTAGAATCACTGAGTTGTATATCCTTCCTTAAATTTTCTCCTTTTATTTCCCCTCACTTCTGTCAATAAATGGGTTCAAATATGATCCTTGCATTTCCCAAGATATATAATTTAGGCAATTCCCTGAGCCTTAAATTTTTTCCATGTTAAAAGAGAGGCAATATTTTCAATGTCTCTGGTGATGATAAATGAGGCAAGGATTAAATAACAGAATATGCAATAAAATGAAAGTTATCATTTGCTACCATGTATCGGTATTTCCTATGACACATATGTCTTAGCCTCTGTGTAAGATAAGTAGATATAATCACATCCATTTTAACCCATTTTACAAATGAGGAAATTGAGGCTCAAAGTTGTCAAGTCATGCACACATCGTCTCACAAATAGTAAGTGGCAGAACTGAGATTTGAAAGCACAACTATTTCCAAAATCTGGGCACTTTCTCAATAAAGTGCCTTCTACTTTTCTTAGGGTTTTTGTTACATTTTACCTCTAATGCAAAACATACAGGTAATGTCCTTGTGGGAGATTTTCTGAAATCAGACAGCAGATAGGGAATGCTCAATATTTATGTTCTTCATCAGTATGCTTTATATTTATGACTAGTGTTCTTAGAATAATGCAATTTTAGGAAAAACACCATATTGAATTCCTAACAAGAAAAGCTGCCGCAGTAGAAAGTACTGTGTGTCTATAAAAGAGAGACACTCAAAAAATGGAATTTATTTATTTAAAAATGTGTATTTATTCTTACATGTTTAAACTCATCACCTTCAAAGTGCTCTCCATCTGATGCAATACACCTATACTTTTTCCACTTCTTAAAACAGGTTTTGAACTTGTCAACTTGGGTGACTTTTAGTGCTTCTGCCATTTTTTGTTTCATCTCTTCCACATAAACAAAACCTTTCCCTTTGAAGATTTTTATCATCCAGAAAAACAAAACAAAAAAAAAGTCTCTTGGGGTTATTCAGGTGAATAGGGAGTGTGAGGCAGAGGTGTCATGCCATTTTTGGTCAAAACCGTTTAACACTCATTGCAGTGTGGGCAGGTACACTCATAAATCACCCATCATGAAATGGGCAGACACATTGAAATAATCACACACACACAAAAAAATCACTGAAGCCAAATGCAGCCTGTTCAACAATGCTAGCTGGTAAACTGATGTCAGTGGTTTCCTAGAACACTGACCTAGTGGGGGAAGTCTGTACTATAAGAGACCCCATCTCCCAAAAATAATTCTGTTTATTTGAGGGGTGTCCCCACTTGCATATCTCACTAAATATCTTTACTAACAAAATGTTTCAGGTCACCTTAGGGGATTAAAGAAGCCCTCTCATGTTTGTATTAATTTATCTATTTTTTAAAATCAACCTTATTACTTAGATTCTACTTTGTTGCTATTCGATAGGTATCTATACACTAGTAATAAGTGGTGAACAAGACAGTAAAGTTCCCTGATATAGTTCACTTAATTTTTTTTTTTTTTTTGAGTTGGAGTCTCACTCTGTCACCCAGACTGGAGTGCAGTGGCCGCTCCCGGCCACCGCAGCCTCGACCTGCTGGGCTCCGGCGATTCTTCTGCCTCAGCCTTCCAAGTAGCTGGAACTACAAGCGTGCTACCACGTCTGGCTTATTTTTGTGATTTATTGTACAGACAAGGTCTCACCAAGTTGCCCAGGCTGGTCTCGAACCCCTGAGCTCAGGCAATTCTCTCCTCAGCCTCTCAAAGTGCTGGGATTACAGGCTTGAGCCACCACGCCCAGTCTAGTCTGCTTCATTTTAATTTGAATGCAGATAAAAATCAGAGAGAAAAAATGAAAGCAAGATAGTAAAATAAGATTTTCCAGTATTTGTTCCTCTACAGAACCATCAGGTTTAACAACTATTGATGCACAAAAATACTTTCACAAGTGTGAAGGAAACCAAAGAGATTTCAGCACCTGGGTGTAACACAAATGTAAGAACAGATGTACTGAAGAGGGTAGGAAGGGTAGTTTTACATTATTTGAATCACCTCTTCCCAAACCCCAAGCAGCACAGCATGGAGAGGTACTCTTCATTTGTGGGGAGAAGTGGGAAGTGAACACTGGAGTTTCCCTCAGAATCCATCACTACCGGACTTGCCCCAGTAAAGCCCAGCACTGAGCAGGTTGCCATATCCCCTGCTACCTGTGCACTGAGACTCCAGGCCTGCCATGGCATCAGGTTAAATCTCATGGTCCTAAGCTCCAGGCCTGCTCAGCGGACTGGACTCAGTCTCCAGGAGTACTTCTCCATCAGGCTGACCCCAGCATCCCTGGGTTCTGGACAAACTCCAGCACTGGGCTGTCTCCAGTGCAAGGGTAGCCTTCATAAATTCGGGCTCTAGGCCTGCTCCACAGACTCAATCTCCATGCTGGCCCACGCATCTGGGGACTCTGGCCTGTCCCAGCCCCAGGTAGGATCCTACAGACCTAGTTATCAGGTTGACATCCACAGAACCAGCTTTCATTTTGGTCCCTGTGGATACAGAATCCAGATCTCCTCAGCAGAAACCCAACCTGTGTGGTCCCAGACTTCAATCCCTTCCCCTCTTCCCTGGATTTTAGACTAACCCAGAGTCAAGCTGATGCAGACACAACTTCAGGCTTCAAACTTCAGACCTATCCCAGCACAAGGTCAGAACTCTTGGTCTCAAGAATCAGTCTAGAACTGGGCTCCAGTCCTTCCCAATGCTAGAGTGACCCCTGTGGTATAACCCTGCTAACTAGCCCCTGCGGCCCCATGCACCAAAAGACCTAGGCTTAAAGCCTGTTTCAGCAGACCCATGGTCCAGGTTCATTACAAGAGACTCCAGAATTATCTGGCCCCATGAATCTAGGACCAGAGCTACCCCTCTGCACCCAAGCTCTAGGTCAGCATCCATGGTTCCAGAACCTGGGCCAGTCTTCATGTTTCTAACCTCCAGTTCAGAATCCTCCCACCCAGCCTCCAGGCCAACACCTACAGTTGCAGGTTCCAGGCAAACTAGAAATCTTCAGATACCAGGCTAACACCCATAATTCCGTGTACCAGTCTGGCCCATACAAACATAAACTACATGACTGCCTCAGCACCAGGCCATTCCAAGACTCTAAGCAGGTTCAAGTAGCCCCAAGTTTCACTGAACTCACCATCCAAGTCTGATCCAGCAAACCCAAAATCTAGGCCAACCTTAATAGATCTTGGTAACTGGCCAGAGCCTATGAACTGAGGCTCCAGAACCAATTCTGCAGATCCAGGCTTCAGGTTCATCCTAGCACCTGGCTTGTTCCTACAGACTCAATCTCAAGGCCTAAGTTAGCCCCTGAGGTCCCAGACAAATATAGGGTAGCTATATTTGCACCAGATAAAACAGACTTGAAGTTAAAAGTTATAAAAAACCAAAAACAAACACACACAAGTCATCAGGGCAATGTACGTAGACTAAATTAGCAGGTTCACCACAGTTGATCCACGTCTCAGACCCAATCCTACATCTAGGCACCAGTTCACTCATCTGCTGAACCAGGCACCAGCAGCCTACATGAAGATGTCAGCAGCAAACTTGATGATGAATCATACCAGACAGTCTACTAAAAATTTCTGGGCAGGGTGACTGTTTAAAGGCTTTCACAGGCAAAGTCAGTTTGCAAAGTCTGGCATAAGTTCTTACTTCTTCAAATACACAGACACTAACACATGACCACAAGGATTGAGAACAACCTGGGAAATATGATACCACAAAAGGAACACAATAAAGCACAAATAACTGAACCTAAAGAAATTGATATTTGTTAATTGCTTGACAAAAAGTTAAATAATTGTTGTGAGGAAGCTCAGCAAATTTCAGTAACATACAAAAAAACATCCCGGGCACGATGGCTCATGCTTATAATCTCAGTACTGTGGGAGGCCGAGGCGAGAGGATTGCCTAAGCCTACGGGTTTGAGACCAGCCTGGGGAACTGGGCAAGACCTCATTTCTACAATAAATCAAAAAATTAATTGAACATGGTGGCGCTTCTCTGTAACTCCAGCTATTTGAAAGGCTGAGGTGGAAGGATCACCTGAGCCCAGTAGGTAGAGACTGCAGTGGCCAGGAGCATGCCACTGCCCTCCAGCCTGGGTGACAGAGTGAGACACCAACTCAAAATAAAAAAAATTTAAAAAGCAGAAAAACAGTTCAATAAAATTAGAAAAAAACAATAAGTGGCCAAATAAAAAAATATTAACAGACACATTTAAATTACTTAAAACATTAAACAGTAATCCATGAGCTAAAAAAAATAATGAACAAAATGAAAAATGCAATAGAGAGAATCAGCAGCAGAACTAATCAAACAGAAGAAAGAAATTGTAAACTTAAAGAAAGGGTTTTTTAAAAAAATATATAGTCAAGGGAGAAAAAAGAAAAGAAATAAAGTATATAAGATTTATGGAACAGCAACAAAATAGAAAATATTTTGTTACTGGAGTTAAAGGACAAGAAAAAGACAAAACAATAGCAATATTATTAAAAGAAAATAATAGTGGAGCACATTTTAAATCTGGGAACAAATATAAATATCCATGCACATGAAGATTGAAAGTGTTCAAACAGATTCAATTCAAACAAGACTACACCAAGTCATATGATAACAAACTGTCGAAAATTAATGGCAAAAATAGGATTGCAGAAAGCAGCAAGTGAAAACAAGCATATCTCTTATACAGGAGTTCCAATAAGGCTACCAGATTTCTCAGCAGAAAACTTACAGGACAGAAAAGAGTGGGCTGATACACTGTATTTAAAGAACTGAAGGAAAAAAAAATGCCAATCCCAAATATTTTTTTCCTCAGTGAGGCTATTCTACACAAATGAAGGAGAGAGAGTGATTTTCCAAGAAAAACAAAAGGCGAGGAAGTTAATCTTCTCCAGAACAACAACAACAAAATCTATCTTGTAAGAAATGCTAAAATGTTTTTCAAGCCAAAAAAAAAAAGATGCTAATTAGTAACTCAGAAACATAGGAAAATATAAAATTTACTGGTAAAATAATTTACATGGTCAAATTCAGAATACTTTAATACTGTAATGGTAGTATATAAGACACAAAATTATAGAATGGAAGTTAAAAGACAAATGATTAAAAGTGATAGCTACCCATCAAGAGAGCAGGAAGACAGCCCACAGACTGGGAAAAAGTATTTGCCAACTTCATATCTGACAAAGGTCTAACATCTTGGATCTACAAGGAATGTACTGAAAAGAAAAAAACAATCCCATTACAAATTGGGCAAAATATGTGAACAGACACTTCACAAAAGAAGACATACGAGCAGCCAACAGATACATGAAGAAATGTTCAACCTCACTAATCATCAAGGAGATGCAAATTAAAACTACACTGAGATACCACCTAACTCCAGCCATTATCAATAACTCAAAAAATAACATATGCTGGAGAGGATGTGGTGAAAAGGAAACACTCCTACACTGTTGGTTGGAGTGTAAACTAGTGCAGCCTATGTGGAAAGCAGTGTGGCGATTCCTAAAAGCTCTAAATATTGACCTCCCATATGACCCTGTAATCTCCCTACTGGGAATATACCCTGAAGAACTCAAATCACTCTATAAAAAAGATACCTGCACATGTATGTTTATCGCAGCACTGTTCACAATAGCAAGAACCTGGAACCAACCATGCTGTCCATTGAAAGAAGACTGAATTTTAAAAATGTGGTACATATACAAGATGGAAAACTACACAGCCATAAAAAAGAACAAAATCATGAATTTCGCAACAACCTGGGTGGAACTAGAGTCTATAATACTGAGTGATCTTTCACAGCAACAAAGATCTGAGTATCACATGTTCTAACTCATAAGTGAACCTTGAACATCTATCATAATATTATAAGAAAAGGATCAATAGTGGTGGGAATCTATGGGGGGGTCAGGGAGGGAAAGGGTGGTGGGATTAATGGTAGTCAATATATGTCTGGGGATGGGGGGCACCCCTTATCAACAAGAGTGCCTGAATGATGCATATTTGTATACCTAACACTTAACTGTACCCCACAATTTTAAAATTAAAAAATAGTTAAAAAAAAAAAAAGGAGGCTGTAAAAATGAAAACAAAACAAAACAAAAAATGATAGGTACAATAATTTGCTAAGGAAAATGCAAAATAAAAAGATAAAAATTGTGACATCAAAAATACAAAATGTGAGGAGGGATGGAGTAAAAATATTGAAAATTTTATTTTATTTGTTTTTTATCAATATTTTGATATTGTGGGATACAGTTAAGGGTTAGGTATAGAAACATGCTTCGTTCAGGCACCCTTGTTGATAAGGGGTGCCTCCCCGACCCCAGACAGATATTGACTACCATTAATCCCATCTCCCTTTCCCTCTCTCCCACCCTCCATAGTTTCTCACCACTATCAATCCTTTTCTTATAGTATTGCGATAGTATTTTCTTATAGTATTGCGATAGTATTGCAATAGTATTTTCTTATAGTATTGTTCAAGGTCCACTATATGAGTGAGAACATGTGATACTCAGATCTTTGTTTCTGTGAGAGGTCACTCAGTATTATAGACTCTAGTTCCATCCAGGTTGCTGTGAAATTCATGATTTTGTTCTTTTTTGTGGCTGCATAGTATTCCATTGTGTATATGTACTACATTTATTAATCCAGTCCTCTTTTGATGGACAGCATGGTTGTTTCCAGATTCTTGCTATTGTAAACAGTGCTGCGATAAACATACGTGTGCAGGTATCTTTTTGATAGAGTGATTTCAGTTCTTCAGGGTATATTCCCAGTAGGGGGATTATGGAGTCATATAGGAGGTCAATATTTAGAACTTTTAGGAATTGCCACACTGTTTTCCACAGAAGTTGTACTAGTTTGCACTTCCACCAACAATGTAGAAATGTGCCCTTTTCACCACACCCTCTCCAGCATCTGTTATTTTTTTGAGTTATTGATAATTGCCATTCTGACTGGAGTTAGGTGGTATCTCAGTGTGGTTTTGATTTGCACCTCCTTGATGATTAGTGAGGTTGAACATTTCTTCATGTTTCTGTTAGCCGTTCGAATGTCTTCCTTTGAGAAGTGTCTGTTTATATCTTTTGCCCACTTTATAATGGGGTTGTTTGTTTTTTTCTTTTCAGCACATTTGAATTCCTTGTAGATCCAAGATGTTAAGCCTTTGTTGGACCTGGAGTTGGCAAATACTTTTTCCCAGTCTGTGGGTTGTCTCCCTGCTCTCTTGATGGTTTATTTGGCTTTGCAGAAGCTTAGTTTAATGAGGTCCCACTTGTCTATCTTATCTCTTATGGCCTCTGGGTTTCAGGTTTTGTTCAGGAATTGGATACCAGTTCCAATTTCCATAAGGGTGTGTCCTGCATTTTCTAAGGTTCTTATGGTTTGAGGTTTTACATTTAGGTCTCTGATCCATTTAGAATTAATTTTTGTGTATGGGGATAGATAGGGGTCTTGTTTGAGTCTTCTGCATGTGGTCAGTCAGTTTTCCCAGTACCATTTACTGAATAGGTTCTCCTCTCCCCAGTGGTGGGTGGTGGAGTCTTTGTCGAAGATGAGTTGGTTGAGAAATTGAGGTTTTGCTTCTGGAATCTCAACTCTATTCCATTGGTGTATATACCTGTGCCTGTACCAATACCAAGCTGTTTTGATTATTGTAGCTCTATAGTAAAGTTGGAAGTCTGGTAGTGTGATACCTCCTGTTTGTTTTTTTTGCTGAGGATTGTTCTGGCTCTTTTTGGTCATTTGTGTTTCCATATGAATTCCTGTATTGTTTTTTCTAGGTCTGAGAAGAATGGTGCTGGTAATTTGATGGGTATTGCATTAAATC
>NW_007260269.1:241674-259157 GCF_000164805.1 Carlito syrichta | reverse complement strand
TTTTCTAGCTCTGAGAATAATATGCTGGTAATTGTTGGTATGCATTAAGTCTGTAGATTGCCTTAGGTAGAATGGACATCTTTATAATGTTGATTCTTCCAATCCATGAGCATGGGATGTTTTTCCACTTGTTTGTGTCATCCTTGATTTCTTTGAGCAGTGTTTTGTAGTTTTCATTGTAAAGGTATTTCACATGTCTGGTTAGGAAGATGCCAAGGTATTTTTTTTTTTTCTGGCAATTGTGAATGGGATTGTGTTTTTTATTTGGGTTTCTGTTTGCTTAGTATTGGTGTAAAGAAATGTGACTGTCTTTTGCACATTTATTTTATACCCTGAGAATGTGCCAAAATAGTTTATCAGTGCAAGTAGGCTTTTGACAGATTCTCTTGGGTTTTCAAGGCACACAATCATGTCATCAGCAAAGAGGGATAGCTTGACTTCCTCTTTTCCTATTTGGATACCCTTTATCACCTTCTCTTTTCAGATTGCTCTAGCTAGGACTTCCCATACTGTATTGAACAGGAGGGGAGAGAGTGGACATCCTTGTCTTGTTCCAGTTTTCAGGGGAAATGGTTCCAATTTTTATCTGTTTAGGAGTATGCTAGCTGTGGGTTTCTCCTAGATGGCCTTTACTATTTTGAGGTATGTTCCATGTATGCCTAGGTGTTCGAGGGTTTTTATCAGGAAGGGGTGCTGGATTTTATCAAAAGCTTTTTCTGCATCTAATGATATAATCATATGGCTTTTGTTCTGTTGTCTGTTGATGTATTTAATTACATGTATTGTCTTGCGAATGTTGAACCAGTCTTGAGTCCCAGGGATGAAGCCTACTTGGTCATGATGAATGATTTTTGAGATGTGTGGTTGAATCTGGTTTGCTAGGATCTTATTGAGAATTTTGGCATCTATGTTCATCAAAGATATTGGCCTGTAGTTCTCTTTTTTTGTTGGGTCTTTACCTGGCTTAGGAATCAATGTGATGTTAGCTTCATAGAATGATTTGGGGAGGGTTCCATCTTTCTCAATCACTTGGAATACTTTCAGTAGGATTGGTATCAGCTCCTCCTTAAATGTCTTATTCTGCTGGAAAGCCATCTGGTCCAGGGCTTTTTTTTGTAGGTAGATTTCTTATTACATAGTCAATTTCCTTGATTGTTATTGGTCTATTTAGGGTCTCGATTTCTTCTTGTTTCAACCTAGGCAAGTTTTGTGATATCAGAAAGTCTTCCATTTCCTTAAGGTTTTCCAGTGTTTTCATACAAGTGTACATAGTAGTCTCTAATTATCTTTTTATTTCTTCAGGATCAGATGTGACTTCATCTTTTGTGTTTCTGATTGTATTTATTTGGGAGTTTTCTCTTTTTTTCTTGGTCAGTCTAGCTAAGGGACCATCAATCTTGTTTATCCTTTCAAAGAAACAGCTTTTTGTTTCATTGATTTTTTTGTATTATCTTTTTGTCTTCTATGTCCTGGATTTGGGCTTTTATTTTGGTGATCTGGATTCTTCTGCTGCAGTTAGGGTTTTGGTGTTTTTGCTTTTCCAGTTTTCTAGGGTGACTTGTTAGGCTGTTGATTTGTCATCCTTCCATTTTCTTCATGTGCGTTTGTAGGGATATGAATTCCCCTCTTACTACAGCTTTCATTGCATCCCAGAGATTTTGTTAAGATGCCTCTTCATTTTCATTTGTTTCTAGGATCTTTTAATCTCTGTTTTGATTTCACTGTTGACCCAGCAGTTGTTTAGCATCATGCTGTTTAGTGTCCATGTCTTTGTGGGTTTGGGGGGAAGCTTGTTGGTGTTGATGTTTATTTTTTTTCCACTGTGGTCTGAGAAGGTACATGGCAAAATTTCAATCTTTTGAAATTTGTTCATGCTTGATTTATGGCCAAGTATATGGTTGATCTTAGAGTATGTTCCATGCGGTGCCGAGTAGAATGTACATTCTGTGGTCATTGGGTGGAGTGTTCTGTAGGTATCAATTAAGTCCATTTGGTCAAGAGTCACATTGAGGTTCTGGATCTCATTGCTGATTTTTTGTCCTGATGAGCTGTCTAGGGTTGTGAGTAGGGTATTAAAGTCCCCAGTTATGATGGTGCTAGAGTCAATATCTTTCTTTAGTTTTTGTAGAAGCTGCTTTATGAAAGTTGACGCTCCTATGTTGGGTGCATATATGTTTAGGATAGATATTTCTTGTTGATGGAGTGAACCTTTATCATTATGTAGTGGCCTTCTGTATCTTTTTTAATTTTTGATAGCTTAAGTGATATTTTGTCTGAAATTAAGATCGCAACTCCTCCTTTCTTTTGTGTTCCATTCGCCTGAAAATTTGTTTCCCATCCTCTTACTTTGAGTCTGTTCATGTCCTTTCTAGTGAGATGTGTCTCTTGAAGGCAGTATATTGTTGCCTGGTGATATTTTATTCATTTTGCCATTCTATGTCTTTTTCGTGGTGCATTTAGTCCACTCACATTCAGTATAATTATTGAAATGTGAGAGTTCGTCCCTATCATTGAGTTCTTATAGAGTTGTTGTTGTTCCACTTGGTTTGTTGTCTTTCTTTTGGTTTTGCGGTGGGTTCATGTGCATTTTAATCTTTTTCCTGTACTCTTGTGAAGAATATTGTTCTTTTTTTCCTTTTCTTTTGTGTTTAGTACTTTCTTAAGTGTTTCTTGTAGAGGTGATCTTGTGGCAAAGTAAGTTCTTAGGGATTGGATATCTGGGAAAGATTTTAATTCTCTCTCACTGATGAAGCTTAGCCTGGCTGGGTAGGTTATTCTTGGTTGAAATTGTTTATCTTTTAGGACTTTGAAAATAGGGCTCCAAGCTCTCTTAGCCTGCAGGGTTTCTGTAGATAAATCTGCTGCTATTCTAATTGGTCTTCCCTGGTAGGTGGTCTGTCCTTTTTCTCTTGCTGCCTTTAGGATTTTTTCTTTATACCTACTTTGCTTAGGTGCATTATGTGCCTGGGAGTTGGTCTTCTCAATTGTTGTCTTGCAGGGTTTCTCTGAATCTCTTGTGTGTGAATTTTTGTGTCACTGATAAGTTGAGGGAAGTTTTCTTCAATAATCTCATGGAATGTTTGTTCCAAGATGGTTTCTGTTTCTCTTTCTATTTCAGGAAGGTCAATTACTCTTAGGTTCTTTCTCTTGAAGTAATCGCTCATCTCTTGAAGGTTTTGTTCTGCCTTTTTGAGCTTGTTTTCTGTGTTTTTAACAGTTTGGGTTAGTTCTATATTTTGATCCTCAAGCTCTGAGATTCTTTCTTCTGCTTGGCTAATTCAGTTTGTAATTTATTTCATTCTTAGTTATCAAATCCTTCCTAGTTTCTTCTTGTCTCTCCTCAATTCCTTTTAATCTCTCCATTAATGTCTTGATATCTAGGTTTGTAGTTTGAGAACAGTCATTCTGGGGGCTCTTCATTGTTTACATTCTGAAATCAGTTTTCTCAGTGTCTGCCCTCCCACGGTCTGGAAGAGACCTATATTCTTCTTTTGGTTTGTCTTCATTTGTGTATATTTTTCTCTCTCTCTCCCTTTCCCTCCCCTTCTTTAATTCTGTTTTTCAGGGAAGGTGGAATTGTTTTTGCTTCACCTGTGCAATCTCCTGTTCTTCTTTTTGAGGATCCTCTGGCTTTGTTCACTTTTGAGGCTGGAGTGTGGACTGTGGGCTGTGCTTTTCACAGTTTTGAGTTCTAATTGAGGGGGAAGCTGTGACTCCAAATCTATCTGCTGATTCCAGCATCCACCAACAGGTGTATGGGCACACTGGGACTTATTTCCCACTGTCTTACAATCTGTCTGTGCAGTGGGATGTAGGTTTGGTCCCTGGAACTAAAGGAGGTACAAAAGAGGAAAATAATGGAGGAAGAGGCGGTTATTGGAAGTTAGAAAAAGAGAAGAGTAAGAGGGAAAACAAACATACATACCAACTAACAAGTGAAAAAGAGACACAAGGCCAGAGAGAAGTGAAAAAGACACATCAGCAAAATTCCCTAAAGCATACTGGTAACCACACAAAGACAGTCCAGTAAAATCATGACTTTTGATGCGTTTTCCCCATCACAAACAGATAGTCTAAGTCAAAAAGCAAACAAAAGTGAGCAAAACAAACAGTCAAAATGATAAAATCAAAAGTCAAAATATATAATCAGACTAGCTCTGGAATCTTTCCTGAGTATCTAAAGTCTCTTCAGCTCTGATCTCAAGTCTCTCCCCTTTGTTTTCATTGTAGGCAGCTAGATTTACTCGCAGCTTGGGCTTGTTCTTTGAGCCTGTTGCCTGAGAAGTCTGCAATGTTGCACTGCCTGCATCTGATTCAGTGTAGAGGAGGGGATTTATCTCCTGCTAATGACATTAGGAACCAACGTGGAGGCTGCTCGTAGGTGGGCAGGGCAATGCAAATCTTTGCCTAGAATATGGCCAAGGTGGGCAGCTCCTCTTTCATGGATCCTTTCTCTCCACTAATCTGGGTCCCTGGGCAATCCACTATGATGGACTGTGGTGGTGTGCAAGGCACCAGGGATCAGCTACACAGCTGGATGCTGGATCCAGTGTGCCACCAGCAGGCTGGGGTGAAGGAGGAAGCCAGGAGTTCCCTCCTATGGAGCTGAGAGCCTCCAATCAGCACCTCCTTAAGATATGCTGTTCCCATACACAAGCATGGGGTCGTATGCTGGGTGCCTCAGCCAGGGTGGACTCAGATCTCCAGAGCTCCAAAGGGCAGGTGGTGAGCAGTGAGAGTGGCTTTAGTCCCCTCACAGGGTACTTCAGCCAGAAATGGAGCTGGTATCTCTGAGGGGCGGGTTCCTAGAGCCTCCCTGGGTGACGAGTGGCTTGGTGCTGGGTGCTGGGTGAGATGCTGTACCCAGAGAGGGAGCCGAGATTCGAGATTCCTGTGTGGTGGTAGGGGGCCACATATAGTGGAGCTGCAGCAGCCGGGGGCCTCAATATTCGGCCCTATGTCAGACTGAGGGTCCCCAGGTCTCGGACCGGTGCGGCCTGTGGTGGGCAGGGGGGTGGGGGAAGGAAAGTAAGAGTCTTTTTGGGAACTCACATTCTGAGAATCTCACAATTCCACCTATGCCATTGCCACCTTACTGGAACCTCAAAATATTGAAAATTTTAAAAGTGAAAAGTTTAGTTGTTATTAGCTTAAAATAGACTCTTATAACTGTAAGATGTTTTGTGTAAGCCACAAAGCAAAACCTATAGTATATATAAAAAGTTTCACAAGATAAGGAATTAAAGCATAATAGTTTAGTTTAATAGAGAAAACCACTTAATTACAAAGTGAGGAAGAAAGAAAAAAAGGATATGCAAAATAACCAGAAGGCAACTAACAAAATGATAATATTAAGTCTTTACTTATCAATAATTACCTTGAAATTAAATTGATCAATTTCCCCAACAAAAGATGCAGAGTGGCTGAAGGAATTTAATATATATATACACACATACATACATACACACACAAGACCCAAAACTATATGCTACTCACAAATAATTCATTTCACTTATAAGGACACACACATTCTGAAAGTAAAAGAAAAAAAAAGATAAACCATGCAAATGAAAATCAAAAGACAGCAGGGGTATCTATATTTGCACCAGATAAAACAGACTTGAGGCTAAAAGTTGTAAAAAAAAAACCAAAACAAACACACACAAGTCATTATTTAATAGTAAAGGGTGAGTTCATTAAGAGACTGTAGCACTTGCAAATTCTAATGTTGAGGGCATTGGGACACCTAAATGTATAAAATTTGTTTGTTTGTTTGTTTTGTTTTGTTTTTTGAGACTGAGTTTCACTTTGACACCCATGCTGGAATGCAATGACAAAATTATGGCTCACTGCAGCCTTGACTTCCTGGGCTCCTTCTGTCTCAACCTAAAGAGTAGCTTGGACTACCACACTTTGCTAATTTTTTCATTTTTTTTGTAGAAATGAGGTCTTGCTATATTGTGTAAACTGGTCTTAAACTCCTGGGCTCAAGCCATCTTCTTGTCTCAGGTTCCCAAAATGCTAGGATAACAGGCATGAGCTACCATGCCTGTCTAAAGTAAATATTAATAGATCTGAAAGGAGAAATAGACAATAATAGAATGGTAATATTCCACTTTCAGCAATGGACAGATTATCTAGATAAGAAATAAATAATGAAACATTTTATTTAAACTACACTGTAGATTAAATAGACCTAACAGACACATACAGAAAGAAGCAGTATGCATTCTTCTCATGTGCACATAGAACATTCTCCAGGATAGATCATATGTATTAGACCACAAAACAAGTCTTAAAAAATTTAAGAAGGTAACAATTATATTAAGCATTTTATCTGACCAAAATGGCATAACACTTGCAATCAACAGTAGAAGAAATCTTGGAAAACTCACAAATAAGTGGAAATTGAGACAAATGAAAATAGGCAAACAGACTACATCTAATGCAAAAACATTTCTAAGTAAAGTATATAGCAATAAGTGCCTACATCAAAAAAGATGAAAGATCTCAAATAATCTAAAGTTATACATCAAAGAACTATGTAGAAAGAACTATGTAAAAAGAAGAATAAACTAAACCAAAAGTTGGTAGTTGAAAGAAAATAGTAAGTACCAGAAATAAATGAAACAGGGACTAGAGAAACAATAAAAAAGATTAATGCAACTGAGTGTTGGTGTTTTAAAGAGATAATCAAAATCTGCATTTAGCTAGCCTCAATAAGAAAATAGAGATAACACCCAAATAAATATAATCAGAAATGAAAGAGGAATACAATTGATACCACAGGAATAAAAAAGATCATAAGGGACTACTATCAGAAATTATATGAGAAATTGGATAACCTAGAAGTGAATAAATTCTTAGACACATATAATTTATCAAGAGTCAATCATAAAGAAATAGAAAATTTGGCTCTGTGTGGTGGCTTATGCTTGTAATTCCAGCAATTTGGGAGGCAAAAGTGGCAGGATCACTTGAGTCCAGAAATTTCAGTGAGATCCTGTCTCTATTAAAAAGAAAAAAAAATAAGTGTCCAAGGGTGGTGTCATGTGCCTGTAGTCCTAGGTATTCGGGAGGCTGACATAGGAGGATTGCTTAAGCCCAGTAGCTGGAGGCTGTGGTGAGCCAGGATAGTACAACTTTACTCCAACCTGGTCTATGGAACAAGCTCTTTTTAAAAAAGAAAAGAAAATCTAAATACAGCAATAACAAATAAGGAAAGTGAGTCAATGATAAAAAATCTTCCATAAAAGAAAGGCTCAGAACTTGATGTCTTCACTGATAAATTCTACCAAACACTTAAATAAGATCTAATACCAATTCTTTTTTTTTTCTTTTTTACTTTTTTTAAGTTGTAGTCTTATTCTGCTGCCCAGGCTGGAGCACCATAGCATGCTCGGGGCCACCCCAGCCATGACCTGCTGGGCTCAGATGATCCTTCTGCCTCAGCTTTCCAAGTAACTGGAATCACAGGCATGTGCCACCATGCCTGGTTGAATTTTCTGATTAATTATAGAGACAAGGTATTGCCATGTTGAACAGGCTGGTCTCGAACCCCTGAACTCAGGTTATCCTTTTGCCTCTGTCTCTCAAAGTGCTGAGATTACAGGTGTTAACCACCATGCCCAGTCCAAGTCTTCTTAAATTTTTTTTAAAAACATTGAAGGGATTGGGGGTCAATTATACTCATTGATCTATCACAGAAACAAAGAACAAAGTACCATATGTTCTCACTCATAAGCAGACCTTGAACAATTATAATACTATTAGAAAGCATTTGAAAGTAAGGGGAAACTGTCTGGGGAGGGGGCATGGGATTGTAGTTGAGGGCAACTGCTAGGGGAGGGAGAGGCATACCTCATCGATAAGGGTATCTGCATAATCAATGTTTGTATACCTAACTCTGAATTATACTCCACATCTTTATAATAAGTAAATAAATAAATAAAAATTTTAAAAAATTGAAGAAGAGAAAATACTTCAAACACATTTTATGAGGCCAGCATTACCTTGATACCAAAGCTAGACAGAACACTACAAAAAAAATTATAGACCACTATATAAATAGACCAAAAAATAAAATTATAGACCAGATGAACAGAGCTGAAACAATCCTCAACAAAACACTAGCAAATCAAATTTGATAGCACATTAAAAGTATTTTTCATCATAAAAATGAGATTTATCCCAAGAATGCTAGGATCTTTTCACATATACAAATGTATAAATATAATATACCACATTAACAGAATGAAGGACAAAATTCTTATGGTCATCTCAATATATGCAGAAAAAGCATTTGACAAAATTAATCCTTTTTGCATGATAAAAATTCTCAACAAATTGGGTGTAGAAGGAATGTACCTAAGCATAATAAAGGCCACATTTAATAAACTCATAGCTAACATTATACTCAATGGTGAAAATTTGAAATAATTTGTTCTACGACCAGCAACAAGACAAAGATATCTATTCTTCTTCTGTTTAACATAGTACTAGAAGTCCAAGCCAAAGCAATTAGATAAGAAAAAGAAATAAAAGACATCCACATTGGAAAGGAAGAAGTTGCATTTTCTCTGTTTGATGACATGATCTTATACAGAAACCCTAAAAGTTCTGCAATAACTCTGCTGGAAATAATAAACTATTTCAGTGAAGTTGCAGGATAACAAATTGACATACAATAATCTACACCCTAGCAACTATGTGAAAAATCAATCAATCTCAGGGCTGGGCACAATGTCTTATGCCTGATGTCCTAGCCACTTGGGAGATTGAGGCAAGGGAATCACTGAGTCCAAGAGTTTGAGATTACAGTGACCTATGATCACACCACTGAACTATAGCCAGAGTGGAAGATCAAGATCCTGTCTCTTAAAAAAATAAAATGAAACAATAACACCTATAATAACTATAAAAAATTAGGAAGAAATTTAAACAAGAGAGTGAAAGATCTGTGCAATGAAAACTATTAAACATTGGCTTAAGAAATTGAAGAAGATACAAATAGATGGATAAATATCCCAAGTTTATGAATTGGAGGAATTTATGTAGTTTTAATGTCCATGCTACCCAAAGCAATCTATAAATTCAGTGTTATCTCTGTCAAAATTCCAATGACATTTTTCTCAGAAATATTAAAAAAATCTTAAAATTCATATGGAATTACAAAAGACCCTAACGAGCCCAAACAATCTTAAGAAATAAAAGCTGGAGGCATCACAATTCCTGACTTCAAATTATGGTACAAATCTATAGTAATCAAACAGCATGATACTGGCACAAAAACAGGCACAATGACCAATGGAACAGAATAGAGAGCCCATAAATAAATAAATTCACATATTTATGATCCCTTAATTTTCAACAAAGCTGCTAAGAACACACAATGAAGAAAGGACAATGGTGTTGGGAAAACTGGTATCCACATGCAGAAAAATGAAATTAGAGTCAACTCACCACAAAGAAAAAAACAACTCAAACTGGATTAAAGACCCATAGGTAAGACTTTAAACTATCAAATTATAGAAGAAAACACAGGGTCTCCATAATAGTGTGGGCAATGATGAGTTTTTATGTTGGATCACAAATACACAAATGATAAAAGCAAAAATAGACAAATGGGATTATGTCAAACTAAAAACTTTTGCACAACAAAGGAAACAATCAACAAATTGAAGTCACAGTCCCTATAGAATGAAATAAACTATTTGTAAATCAATAGGTAAGCTAATAGATATATGAAAAGGTGCTCAAAGTTACTAATCCTCAAGGAAACGCAAATTAAGACCACAATGTTCTGTCATCTCACACCTGGTAGAATGACCATTATAAAAACTCAGAAGATAACAAGTGTTGGCAAGAAAGTATAGAAAAGAGAAATCTTCTACACTATTGGAGGGAGCGTAAAAGTGCAGCCATTATGGCAAACAGTATAAAATTTCCTTAAAAAATTAAAAATAGGACTATGAGATCATCCAGCAGTCTCACTACTAGATTGTTATTTACAAAGGAAATGAACTTAGTATGTCAAAGAATTATCTGTATACTCATGTTTATTGAAGCATTATTCACAATAGGCAAGATATGAAATCAGCTGAAATTTACATTGACAGATGCATGGGTAAAGAAAGTGAAATTTCCTTCCACCTTAAAAAAAAAAAAAAGAAAATCCTGTTATTTGTGATAACATGGATAAACCTGGAGAATAATATGTTAAGTGAATAAACCAGGAACAAAAAGAGAACTATGACAAGACTTAACTTATATGTGGAATCTCAAAATGTTGAACTTATAGAAATAGAGAGTACAATGATATTACCAAGAACTGGGGAGAGTTGATCAAATATTATAAAATTTATGATAAACAGGAAAAGTCTATTGATTCCTCTGTTTAAGAGATACATTGTACAATATGATGACTATAGTTAATAAAAATGCATTGTATTCTTGAAAATCACTGAAAGTAGATTTCTGGTGTCTTCACCACAAAAAATAAATATGTGAGACAATGCATATGTTGCTTACCTTGATTCTGCAATGCATACATATTTTAAAACATTTATACATGAAAAATATATGCAGTTTTTGTCAATTAAAAAATAAAAATTAAAAAATTAAAAAGAAAAAAATTCCACAATCATAACTAATTTTAATAAATACTATAAAAGAAATAAATCATCTAATGACAAAAAATATATAGTTGAATGAATAGGAGAAGGCACTAAAAATACTTCACTTAAAAATTAAAAGAAAAAGTGTCAGAGATGTTGGGTCTACTCATCACTGCTGAGCTTAAACACAAAATGTAAGTAATTTTAGTGTCTTCATGGACCTCAATATATATCCAGGTACGTGGGTTTCAGGTGAAGAATATTTCATCTAAAGCAATATTTGAAATGTGATGTCCTCCAAAACCAAAGTCCATGATAGTCAAAGTAGGTAAATTTCATCTGACTTAGACATGTTTGTTATAATATTGACATCCTCAATATTTTCTTCTAAAAATATTTAAAACTTTTTATCCACAGTATTCCTTAGAGAAATAACCCCAGAATATTCTTTTTGAGAACACTACACTGTTTTCTTATCAGTACCCTCCCTCATCACTAGCTACGTTTAATTGATCATAGTTGGGCACTTGTCTCTCAAAACAGTCAATGCACAATCTGGTTAGCAACCCATAAAATGGTTTTAAATAAATCATAAACTGGACGAGTCAGATTTTTCCTCTAATATATTTGAGTCAGTAAACACTTAAAGAATGATGTTGACAGCTGCGAGGAAGCTAAAACTGGAAGTGTTAACAAAGTCTATGACGTAGAATGCAGGGGGCCTTGAGAGAGTGAGAAAGTCATGTGATGAGCATGTGAGTGGAGTAAATGAACAAATCCTATCAGAAAAGACAGAGAAAGAGAGAGAGTGAATAAAGGGCAATGAAGATAGTGAGCTAATTAACAAAAAAGGAAAGAGAACACAAAGGAAAGCGAAGTAGAGACACTGAATGGCATGAATTGGGGAAATCTAGAATGCCTGTTGCCAGTGTCTCCAGAATATTGCATTGGTTTTAATCTTCGAGAGACTGAATAAGCATGTGGGTGGCATGTCATAAGGGAATTCAAAAATAAAATTGAGATTAGACTATATAAACTTTTAGATGTTTTCTAATCATGACACTCTAAAATTAAGATCTCAATTCATTTACACCCACACAACTTAGTGCCTATATTAACATCAGTTTACTAATCCATTGCTTTCATCTGTTTGATTTGACTATTCTATTGCCGGGGGGAAAAATTGAAAATTATTTTATTGTTCATTCCAAGATCTTCACAAAATTAAAAAAAAATAAATAAACATCAATTGGTTAAATGCTTCCATAGCATCAAATGATAGTTAACTCCACAAGATTCTTTCAAAGTTTAATTGGAATTCACTAGTCCTAAACAATTGTATCAAAATCCTTACATAATCCTAACCAAATTGCTTCATTGAAAGACTTCAAAAACTCATAAAAATCCTACTTTTATCTTTCTCACTCCAAAAATTTACTGAGAGTCTGTCAAGGTAAGAAGTTTCCTTACTACAGTAAGAATAATCTCAGCTTTTTCTTATCAGTAGGTTGTTTTTTCTTTCAATATAATGTGGCAATGTGAGTGACGCCACCTCAGGTCGAAAAATCCCCATGTAACTTCCAGACTCTGAAAGCCTTATACTTTTGTTCATTTACATTATATACTCTAAGACTATGTCAAGTAGCTTGCATTTATCAGTTTTATTTCTCCTCTCACCCACTCCCATTTATTTTCTTTCCATAATTTTTATGCCATAGCATTTCCCTTACAAAATGAAGCCATTTCTGTTCCCATTTCCTGTTCTGTCATCTCTGAACTTTTCCAGGGTGAGCTTTGTCTTTATCTCTTTAAATCTATCTCTATTTTATTTTCTCTCCAGAGTGCAAATATTTGAAATCTGTAATAGACCAAATCTTAGTTAAAATCCCTTTCAAATTATATTAACATTAGACTGAGATGCATGGAAAAAACGATGTGATTTTTGTCTCTCTGTATGCGTGTATGACTGCATGTGTGTGTGCAATTTCAAAAGAGAAAACAGACATGTAAAATGTGTACCAACATCAATGCTTTCATCAAATAGCAACAAATTAAAAAGGAAACCAAAGATAAATTCTGGTCCATTTTTCAGAAGAAATGAATGAGGACCTCTTTATTTCCAAAGCAATAGAAATGCAAAAAGGAGGAAATCAATGCAAACCAGTATGTCTTGGATCAGCACATTTTAAAACAAAATGTACCTTTGTATCGAAAAATCTGAGAGCCATGAATATTTAACACAGAGAGAAAAGAATGATTTCATCAGCCTGTAAAGCAAGTCCCAGGGAAGCTTAAATTCTGCTGCCTTCTATTAGTTTCTCTGCTCAGTAAACAAAATGAGTCATTCAGGGGGAAAGAGGGAAGGGGGTAAGAACCAGAGAAGGCTGAGTGGGAGGGGACTCCTGAGGTTTGGGAAGGGACAGACTCAGGAAGGATAGTGGAGGGGAGAAAGTAAAGAAGTTCATTGCAAGCCAGTGGTCATGAGCTCTCTGGCTAGGGATAGAGCAGCTGGAAATATTCCGTGAAGAGAATGTTTAAAATTCTGTCAATTTTTAGAACTAAAAGAAGCAGGGTGTGGCTATTGCAGTGAAAGGATCTAAGGGACTGATTTGGCTACTCCAAGATGCATGCTTTGTCTAGTTAATCTCTCCAAGTTTCTCTTCCCTCCGCTCTAAAAGGGTTGTAATACCAGCTCCCTGCTGTAGAAAAATACCTTGGGGATAAGTGAGGCACATTAGCCAAAATCCATGCTAAATATTTGATGGTTGCGTCTGGAGCCACATAAGGGAATATTTGAGCAGTTTACCAGTTTCATTGGGGAGCAATTTTTAATGTGGCAAAATTTGGGACTCTTATTACAGCCCAACCCTGTCATTATGACTCAGATAATGTTCCCAGGAGCTTGCCTGATGCACAGAAAACAACATCCTGCACGCTAATGATATATTGATTCTTTGGCTATGAGGTCTGAATGAAAGGAAAATGCTGATCAGTGGGCTGGGATGGTGTAAGTGAGTGTGTAGCTGCATTAAACATCACTAATCAACAAGATCTGCTGCTCCTTCGGCCTTTTCTTTTTTCTCTTCATTATTCTGTTAAGCTTCAAACTGGCATTTTATCCCCTTGATTTTCAACAAATGACTTTTAAAAGAGATAACATAGTGTCATGTGGAATGGGCTTTGGACAGGGAGTCAAAACCTGCATTCTTTTCCTAACTTAACCACAATAACCACTGCTTATGAATTTGAGAAAGCCACATCTAATTATTTTGTTTTTAGAATGTCAGTTTCTGAATCTATAGAAAAGAACAAATAACTTCTACAATTTTTGTATGATAGAAGGGAGGACAGAAGAGACTTTCATTCTGGATAACACACACCATATCCCTGTTTATGCTTTTTTGCCTAACCACTCTGAGCTTAGAGCCTATATTTCAGGGTTATAAGCCTTAAGTATAAGCCATAAGCCTTGCTGTAGGCTGTCATAACCTGAACCAACCATTAACTAATTAAGAGAGAGCAAATCAAGTTGTCAAAAACTTCTAAAACTAATAAATCATAGTAAATTGTAAGATTTTCTTTTTTTAAAAAAATTAATAGTTACACAGCAATCCCATCACTTCAAGGCCAGGCATGCTTAGCACAAGGTGTCTGCAGACAACCCTTGAAAAGAAGATTTCTCATTAAATATACTAGCCCTGAGGCCATTACTTCACTCAGAGCTTGTCCTTGGTACCTTAATTTTGGAGAAAAATGCAGATATTCAGAGGAAATAAGAAAGAGGCATCCAGGCTGTCTCTTAGGACTCTCTTGAGCCCTCAGGCAATCAGTCTAGAAGCAAAAGTCTTTTCTACAAAGGGACACTTGACACCTATCAATTATCTTCCTAAGCTGACTAATTCTTCTTTATGGCTTCTTGGTGATCAAACCAGAGCAGAGGTGCCATCTCTATGAAGGCTGACTTTGTATCAGCTGAAATATGGGAGCCACCATGGAGTCATAGAATAATGAATGCTCAGGGCTTGTCATATTAGAGATGAAGACGATTGGTGTAGGAACATCTAACTGGGATCATATCTGCAGGCAAGCCACGCTTAGTCTAGGGATGTGAACAGAATCAGTCAACAAATAGTTATAGAGCTTCTGTGTTGGAATCACACTTGTATCTGAACACAGCAAATAAATATTTGAAAAGACAGGGTCCCTTTCTCTAAGTACCTGAGCACCTGAGTTGGGATATAAAGATGCAAACAATTTCTATACCATCAATGGTTAGTAAAATAGAAAGTTTATCTACCCCTCTTATTTTATTAGGTTATGAATAAAGACATAACGGGGTGAAATCTGAGCTGAGGCTTGAAGGATGAGTAGGATTCATGAGCATAAATAAGCAGAGGGAATGCCCTGCCAGGCAGCGGGGACATCATATGTGAGGCAAGATGATCTATAAAATAATTGTTTGTTTTTTTTGTTTGTTTAAAAGCAGTTTAGAGTGTAGAGACACTGCTGAGATACTTGTCTTCCCAGCAAATATATGCAAGAGTTTATGCTACAGTTGAAGGGAGTCATTATCAAGTATTGAGCAGGTGCATAGCTTGGTTGAATACAAATAGAATTGCCATTCTTGAGGTTGCAGGGAGACTATTAAAAAAGCCAGGCCATGGGAAGGAGTAGGAAATCACTATAGATAAAAGGTAAATACAGATATAATTTTAACAGTGGAGGGTGAATGGTGAGATTTTGAAGGAGGATATCAGTAGTTGGGATAAATACCAGGTCAGAGATATCTAGGTGGTGGAATTAACACAGAAGTTTTCCATTGATATGATGACACAGGTATGGAAAATTATAAGACATTTTATTTGTGTTTAGGTTATTATTAAAACTTCCTCACTCAAAATAATTTTTCTAATTTCACAAGTAAATTTGGTGCCAATATATGTTTTAACCCAGTTGATATCATCACAAAACTGCATGGCAGTGTATTTTATTTTCAAGTAAGAAGGGATTGAAGACCAGGAAGCTTTTTTCTTAGCTTTTCTAATCAATATCCATTGAACTTCATTGGCCATTCTAAGCACAGTACATGGATTTGAAAATAAAATGATAAGATACTACAGGACTTCTGCCTGCCTCTGTGGTGAAATCTGTTTGCCTAGGTGGCCTAATTCTCCTGTGAACTGAGCCGATTAACATGTGAATGCCAACTTTGGAAACTGTGTTTTCAGGGTTCAAAATATAGCTTAGGAAGAAGTCAAAATAATTGTCTCAATGTCCATTTTGATTGGGTATCTTTGTGCTTTTTATTTTTATTCATTTTTTATTTTTATTTTTATTTTTTGAGTTGAAGTCTCACTCTGTCGCCCAGACTGGAATGCAGTGGCCGCTCCCAGCCACCGCAGCCTCGACCTGCTGGGCTCCGGCGATCCTTCTGGCTCAGCCTTCCAAGTAGCCGGAATTACAGGCATGCGCTACCATGCCCGGCTGATTTTTTGATTTATTGTAGAGATGAGGTCTCGCTGCCCAGGCAGGTCTCGAACCCACGGACTCAGGCCATCCACTCACCTCAGCCTCCCAAAGGCGCAGGTTTACAGGCTGAGCCACCGAGCCCGGCTGTGCTTTTTATTTTTAGTGTGTGCTAAAGAGCCCAAGTTACTAGGCAGATAATGTAAAGATACATATATGTTCTTATGTAGAGGGAAAACTAAGATCTGGGAGTCAAAATGCATAAAACATAAGATAACATTACTATTGAATTATTAATCTATCCCTTAATTAAATACAGAGTTTCTAACATTATAAAAGGTACAGTAGTTATAATGATAGAGTTAACAGAATTTAGATGTGAACTTCAATACTCATTATGAGTCTTATGATTAGAATTATGAAGTGTTATGAGAGTGTATATTAGATATGTATAGAATTAAGTTCCCTTTTGAGCTCAGGTAGGAAATGAATAATAGTATTTATTTTTCAATCAACATTAAATACATATCTTTGCTTCAAATATTGAACTAGGGTTGTGGTGGATTTAAGATAAATCAGTTACTTATCCTCTGGTTTATAGACCAGTCTTGGTAAGATAGGGACATAAGTAATTTTGAAATTATTGAATCCATGCTAAGCACCTTTGACAAAGGAAGTGCTATGGGACTTGGGGAAAAAAAAATGTGATCTCAATTAGGTGTTCTATTAGGAAAAGCTTAAATATTCAGGAAAACATTGAATAAAACAATGTGTAATTAGGAACATAATGATAAAGAAATTAGGTTTATTGGAACTTTCTATAAAAAGACTAGCCAACTGGTATCCAAGTCTATTCATTTAGATCCTTAAAACACATGACCTCAATTCTGCCTACTCCCACTGTCTTAAGACAGGCTCTTTTCATCCCCTCTTGAATGGCAAACCACTCATCTTGTTGTCTCCTTTCCAGAGACCCTCTTACATGTCCTGTACACTGAGCAGTTAAGTGGCTACTTAGCAAATGGCTTCCATGTTCATTTACCGGCAAATATCTGATTCCTTAACCAAAGGAAGTGTGGTAATCTGGTTCTAATGATCCCATGTCCCACCATTCCATTTTACTCTTGCAACCATGGTGCAAGTATCCAAAACCTTTTCTTTATTTTTCTCTGAATTATACTTATAGAAGAACAATTTGTATTTTTTATAGGCTGACTTTTCTGTCTATAATTGGCTCCTCACTCTGTGACCTGAAAAAAAATTGTTTAACCTTGTAAGGTGCTTTTTTTGGGGTCACCTTTTCTATGATGGAGTCTCTGAGTCCCAGGTCTCCCTAGATTATTGTCTCTATTGCAGTACTTACAGCATTTTTTCGGTTTTTTTTTTTTTTTTTTTTTTTTT
>NW_007260269.1:235743-241394 GCF_000164805.1 Carlito syrichta | reverse complement strand
GGGTTCGAGACCCATCTGGGCAACTTGGCGAGACCCCAACTCTACAATAAATCAAAAAATTGGCCGGGCGTGGTAGCGCGCGCCTGTAGTTCCAGCTACTTGGAAGGCTGAGGCGGAAGGATCGCCGGAACCGAGCAGGTCGAGGCTGTGGTGGCCGGGAGCGGCCACTGCACTCCAGTCTGGGTGACAGAGTGAGACTCCAACAACAACAACAAAACCCTATTGAACTGTATGTTATTGGAAAAAGAAGGTATAAATTTTAGTTTTTAAAAGATTTTAGTTATCTAACTTTTGATATTTTAATATTTTGTGTATTAGTTATAAAATAATAATCTTTATTTGTAACCCTGCTGTAATTAATAACTGACAAATGATTTCTAAATGACTCAAAACAGCCTATGGTATAATGGAAGGCTAGAATCAACATCACTCCTAGTTCTATTATATATTGTCTGTGTAACTTTGTACAACTTTCTTGACTTGTTCAAGGTTTAAGTTTATTATCTGCAAAATGAGGATATTAATACTTAGTTCATTGTGAAGATTAAGTAAAATGATGATTGTGGAGCATTTGGTTCAATTCCTGGTATATAGTAAACCGTTAATAAATTATTTATATTAAAACGATTGCTATTAATTACTGTGTTAACCTGAAAAAGGATCAACCTCCATAAATTTTATTTTCTACCATCTTGCTCTCTCTATAGACTTTACTGATTATCAAATAAAACATTATAGGTTAGAGTATTTTAAAAATTATAAGAAACCTTATAATTGTTAATAGTAACTATTACAGTTCTCAGAATCTTAAGTTACTTGGAAAAGACGAGGATGTAGCTTTTAAATTCCTTGTGACCAAAATGAAACTGTTTATAAGAACATAGAATGTTGTTATGGTCGATTTGGTGGTGAAATTAATACAGTCAAAAGTTTTCTCTTAATCATGGCTCACATTATAAATCAGTTATTATATTTCTTTCTTGCCCTGATAACTGCCTAATGTAAGTAAAATTATTAGCTCCAGTTCTGCCCAAAGTGCATGTTTGTACTATCATAATTAGTCTTCCCTAAAGTGATAGATTAAGGAGTGTTTCTGTCAAGATTTTGTCATTTAAGATTTAAAAGCCATACTTACTTTTTTTTTTTTTTTTTTGAGTTGGAGTCTCACTCTGTCGCCCAGACTGGAGTGCATTGGTTGCTCCCGGCCATCGCAGCCTCGACCTGCTGGGCTCCGGTGATCCTTCCGCCTCAGCCTTCCAAGTAGCTGGAACTACAGGTGGGCTCTACCACACCCGGCTAATTTTTTTGATTTATTGTAGAGATGAGGTCTTGCCAAGTTGCCCAGGCGGGCCTCGAACTCGCGGGCTCAGGCAATCCACTCACAATGGCCACCACAGCTTCGGCCTCCCAAAGTACGGGATTACAGGCTTTGGGAGGCTGAGCCACCGAGCCTGGCCATAATTTCTTAATATTTTGCCCAGGTCATTTTTAAATTTTCAATAATACTGAGTAGACAGTGGAGCACTTATTTTTCTTTACTAATAATTATTCAGGACTCTCAAACATTTCTCAATAACACTAATTGCAAAAATATGAAACCATAAATATCAACTCAAAAGCTAGATATCCCAAGAGACTCATACTAGTTGGTGAAATAATGGGCACATTTTTCCATGAAACTTTTGCTGACCACCGTGGTCTACATTATTTTTTTCTATTCCTATTAAATCTACAGTGTATTCTATGCAGTTTCTCTCATAATTATATGCCTTACAATACAATTGAAGCTCCTCCAGGTATGCATTCAGCTGAATGATACACTAGTCAAAAAAATTACAAGTCCCAGTTTTTATTAACCTGTGGAATGAGAATAATTATGATGTTCTGCCTACCCCTCCCCAAAATCTTATGGTGTTTAAATGATATGTTGGGAGTGAAAAATAATCTGCAAAATAAAAATAATTATTCAGTTATTAACTAATTGTTGGCATTCCACAATTAAACATCTTTCATTCTTCTTACTTTATGTACTCTGTAAAAATTATTTCTTCACACATCCTTAATTACTATTTAGAGATGGCAATTCTGAAATCCATATTTATATCTTATCCCTCATCATAAGCTGGACACCCAATATATCATGCTGGGTAATTTAAAATTTATCACATTTAACATCTCCAGATGTTAGTTCATTATTTACTCTCCTTACATGTGCTCTTTTTTTCTCTTCTGCCTCAATGAGTAGTACTCCCAACCACCTGGTTACCATAGCCACAAACCATCTATTTTTTTTCTTACATTCTTACTCCATACCTCCAACTCCTCACTGAATCTGGTCATACACCTCTCAAATTTGACTTCTTCAGTCTTGGATCACTTCACAGCCTCCTAACTAGCTTCTCTAACTCCTGAAATGACCCGCTCCAGTATGCTATCCAAACTACCAGGAGAGACCTTTATAATAAAGCAGGAGCTTCCACCTGCCTAAAGCCTGAAATATTGTAGCCACTGTTTCCAGGGCAATTTGTAAACTCAAACATCGTTTATAAACCCCTTAGAGCAGTTCTTGTCCATTTTTATGTGCATACACATCACTTGGGCCTCTTGTTATAATACACCTTCTTATTCAGTGGGTCTTGAGTATTGGTCCAGGACCGGAGTGACTTGAACAAGACACTCCCAGGTGAACAACTTAAGAAGGCACTCACTGCCAGGGCGGTGCTAGAGCCAACTCTATACTAATTAAACCTAAGAGTGAGTGCTACTTTAAAATATGTGCTTTGGGTGTTTTGCTTGCCAGCTTTCCAGGTGATGCTGATGCTACTTGTTCTAAGACCACATATTGAGAAGCAAATCTTGAAGGGTCACTGCTTGTCTACCATTACACACACACACACACACACACACACACACACACACACACACACTGCTAGTTGTGTGGTCATGGGTAAATTACTTTATCTCCCCAAGTCTCTTACCCTTGATTGGCAAAATGACCATAACACTGTCTTATTCTCCAAGTCATTGTGTGGATTAAGTGATCTTAACTCACTTGGGCTGTGGGTCTTACTGCTGGTTGGATCTGAGAATGCTACATGGCTCTTTTTACTCTAGGACAACCTCCCCTCCTCGTGACTAAGGCATTTTGTCACATTAGCATGGATGAGTGCCTTTGAATTCAATGCTCTAGAGATAGCTTAGGAAAGAGGGGAGCCATGTAAGAGGCGGAGAAGAGCAGACACGAAGTCAGGAGCAGCATTGGGTCACAGGAAAGGCGAATACCCTCTCACAATCTAATGCATATGGGGAGGGATGTGATGCGGGGGCAAATGGGATCTGTCTTCAGTGTTAATTAACCTTTCTCACCCTTACATGGCAACAGACAGTAGCAGTTCTCTTACTCCCAAGAAAAGGACATAATTAGAACAGATGGAGAAAATACAGATGAAAAAAATAGATCATATATTCAACTCCAGGGATGGTTCATGTCCAGCGATTATGCTTGATAGAGGTGAAATTTTTTTTTCTTTTAATCCAGGTGTTTCTCTCAAGTCACAAGATTAAGCTAAATGTTAAGGAGAAATAGAGAGAAAAATGAAGAGTCTGCCTGGAATGAAACCTTCTCTTATTTGTCTCTGTATTTCTAAAGTCTCACAGCTTTTGAAATATAGTAAATATTTTAAGTAGATGTATACATAACTTCTTCTTCAAAACTACAAAGCCCAGAAACCAAAAAGGACACGAAGGAACCATGGAATTCTTGAATGCCAAATAAGAAAAGCCTTTAGAAACTCCCAGAATCATTTTATCAGTTGGACCCTAAATTATGGAGAGATTGAAAAAACTAGCTTAAAACCCATATAATTGATCAGCAAAAAAGCTAGAACTAAAAGCCAAATTAGTATTTATTATGCCATGGTGATTATTTCTGTTAGAACTACATTCCAATTATACAATTAAGGAAGAATCAATGGTGGGGGCCTGTAGTAAGTGTAAATATGGATAACAGAATGATGTATGCAATTTAACCAAATCACACTGACTACATATTGTAGAAGAAGCTATACCAAGTTCAGTCTCTATGTAGGCCAGCCTAGCAGCAGACGTTGGGTAGGCAAGGAATTCAAGAGAGTGGCTCATGCAGAGAGACAGCTCGGGCAGAGTCCTCTGAGTACAATTAAGCACATCAGTGAACTCTTTTCAAGAAGAGCTTTCTTTGGTGAGTCTGACTACTATCTCTACAACTATTTTTAGGGCTATTAAAAGTCCAGAGAACTTTTATTTTTTATGAAGTTTCCCTCTCTAAAAAACAAATAAATAAAATATCTTACCTGCTTTGCAAACTTAGTTCTAATATATACTGGATTTCTATCTAAGAGATTCTGTCTGTCTCTAGGTATTCTGATGGACATTTATGGTGTCATTTTTTAAGAAATTCATTCTAATGGGGAGTGCCCTGTTCCATAGGACAAGAGAACAGGGTGTCATCTTCTGCTGTGTTTCCACTCCACTGGGCAGAGGTTATTGGTAGTCAAGAGTGGGCACTTGACCTGACTCAGGTCAATCAAAGTTCTTCTCAAGGCTGTTTTTAACTCTGAGAGATTGAGTCTTTTTTTTCCAAGAAAGAAACTATAAGTTACCCTTTGGATATTTGTGGCCATATTTTTGTCATAGAGAAGAAGCCTAACATGCAAAAAGAATTCAGAATGAGAGGTCAACTGATAATCCTGGTGGAATTTGAATCACTGGTCCATGGTATTTCAGACTCATTTGCAATTTTTCTTTTTCAACAGTTTTGCTACTTAAAACTCTCTTGGACTCTAACAAATATTGGTTTTCCTTAAGGTATTTGATATATTTCCTCTCTCCTTTAACCAAAAGAGACCTGGTTAAACTAGAAATATAAATTAAATATAATTTCAACAGTTCCATTTATATACAAATTTATTTAAAATGATATACAATTGTTTATATAATTTACATATATCTCTGGGAGGCTGATATCATAATTCCATTTTACAAAGATAGAAGAAAGCTCAGAGAAAATGTCTTTTTCCAGAGCTACATGGCTAGGTAAATGCAAATCTGTGATGCAAGTCTCATGTGTCTTTCTCTTTTCAGTACAGTTTACTCTCACCCAGTACCTACTCAGGAAGCTTAAATCTCATTGAAGGTCCAGACAAAAATCAATGAAATGTAGAAAAGATCAAAATAAAGAAAGCAACTTGGCACATATAAATTGCAGTGAATTAAGAAGATTTAAGTTGTATACTAAAATATGATATAAGAATATTTCCATCCTTTACATCAAAATCAAAGTGAATACAAATGGAAAATGTGGCAAAAATACAGTACTCATAAAGATATGTCATATGAGGGAGACTACAAAAATATTTAGGAACCATGTTATTGGAGTTCTTAAAATTGTCTAAGAAATTTGGAATTTATTTCATTAGTACTGGGAATACAGTGGAAAACTTTGAGAAGAGAAGCAAATACTTCACAAAGTATAGGTGGGACTAAAGATAGAAGTAGAACCACAATGGTAGCAAAATATTGTAAATCTTCTTCCAGAACGTTCACTTTATGCATTAAAATGGAAGTGCGTGCTTTATGTCCAGACTGGGAGTTCCACTGACATACTCATTCTT